>NW_020954808.1:2945517-3002171 GCF_900497805.2 Vombatus ursinus
CACACACACACACACACACACACACACACACACACACACACACACACCCCTCCCCAAATATTGATGGTCATGGGGAAATAATTTAATTCTTGGGGTTCAAGCTGCTTTCTTGCTTACTGTCACCTAAAGAGGAAGGTGTAGGGCCCCAAGGTTATAGCCTAAGGGTAGATTCCTTCCCACCAAATGCTAGTTGCAGAAAAGACCATCATATGTACAGAATAGTAAATGAACCCTTTTATCTAAGCAGATGGCAAATAGAAGTTAGAGAAGTTATATAGATTAGAATATGCCAAACAATACACAGGGTGAATGAGCTCTCTCAATTTGACTAAGAGATACTCCTTGGTCTCATCTAAGTGGAAATTCCCCCAAGTTAAGAGGGACAAATGGAAACATGGGGATGTGGGGGGGCAGGGAGCTCTCCCCTATGTGTCTGTCTTCCAAAGTCTGTTATGTTTTTCTCTCAATCTCTTCTGATAAGGTTGGGAATCGTATCTGTCCTCCTGTCCTCTGGAAGCAGGAAACAACAAATCTCTCTTCTCCCATGCTCTCCTGCTAACTCTGTTCCTTATTTAAGTTTGCACACAACCCTGTATCATACTCCTCTCCACTAGTAAGGAAAGTCTTATATAAGTGATCCAGGCTTGCACCCCATGTCAGCTGATCTGTAAAAGTATTTTAGGACCCTTTCTTTCCCCTTCCCCCAGACCAGTGTCTGTCCTCAGGGCTAGAACTGTGCATGGTGCCCAGTAGGTGCTTATGACATACTTAAGGACTGATTAATTCCATTTGACTTCTCTCACTGGATGCTCACATGGCTCAGGGACTGAGAGCCAGGAGGACGTCCATTCTCCTATGGTAAATCCATGGGGAACCCCTAGAAGAATCAGCAGTGGTCCCTTCCTGGGGAGCTGGGCATAGGTGGTGGTGGAGATTAATAGGGAAAGTTCAGAAGAGAGGTGACATTTTGAGGAAAGACAGGGTTGTGTAATGGTCCTGTGGAGTATGAGATGCCTTCAGCAACTTCTCAGTTCCTTGGTTTGTACATTTCCCATGACCGACTTACTGCTTCACCCCATCTCAGCTCCACAAAGTGTTCTGTTTCATGTAGAAGAATTCTGGAATTCCTTGATCTGCTCTGGCTACATGCTCTACCTTGCGCTTGTGTACAGGTTCATCTCTACATTGTCTTCTCCTCTGGAGCCTTTGCCTTCTCATCCTCTTGTGGATAAGAACTGTGCCAAACCTCAGTCTTGGGTCACTCCCACCATCCACTGTATTTGCTCCAGTTTATGTGCTTCTGGAGGAAATGGAGAAACTCGTGAAACTGTGCTCCCTGGGTTCAAGATCTCAAGAGGGTCCTCCCTGTGTAAAGGCAGTCCTTTGATAGCTCCGTAATTAATTCATGCTCCTCCTCACCACAGCAGTTTCCAAACCTATTCACCAGTCCTCAAATCTCCAGTGTCTCCCTCTATCCCCACCCACTCAACTGAGATAGTTGTTAAGTCATTTCAATTGTGTCGAACCCTTTGTGATCCCATTTGGAATTTTCTTAGCCAAGATACTGGAGTGGTTTGCCATTTCTTTCTCCAGCTCATTTTATAGATGAGGAAACTGAGGCAAACAGGGTGAAGTGATTTGCCCAGAGTCACATAGTCAGTAAGTGCCTGAGGCTGGCTTTGAACTCAGGTCTTCCTGACTCCAGGCCTGGTGTTTTATCCACTGTGCCATCTTGCTTCCCTGAAGACATCTTTTGGACATCCGAAAGAGATGCAAGATTGGAGGTCAGCCAAGAATTTGGGGCTTGATAGGTAGATTTGAGAATCATTAGCTTAGAGATGTTAATTAAATCCATGGTTGCTGATGAGATCCCCAAGTGAAGTAGTATAGAGGGAGAAGAGAAGAGGACCCAGGACAAAACCCCCAGGGACACCTGTCTCCTGAGGGCTCTCTCCTGCTGGCCTTTTCAGTGCCACCCACCCACCCCTCAGGGCTCAGAACCCTGCGTCCTCCTCTAGAGACAACTCCCAGGACTCCAGGAGAAAACAAATCACATGTTAATTTCAAAACCATCCTGTTTATGGTCTGTGATCCCACGTCCCCTCTGCTGGGGGGTCTGTCTGCCTCTAGTCTCTCCTGGCTCCAGTCCACCCTTTCTTCAGTCACTAATGTGATTGTCCAGAAGCTTGGATGAGCTCATTTTCAGAACCATGCCAATTTTTGCAGGTGTCACAGGGGATAATGCCCCAGTATGAAGCCCCATAGGCCTCTCTCCCTGCCTCCTCCTCTCCCCCATACTGGTCTGTACCCTATCTTGTTGGATTTTTTTTCTACATTTGCCTGTACATTTCCCTGTGTCCATGCTTTCTCACTCCTTTAGATGCCAGTTACCCCCTGGGGTTCCAACTCTCTTGCTTCCAGGACAAGTAGGCTTTTCAGGCACCAAATCCCAAGTCTAAGGTCCTCCTCACCTCCCTTCACTCATGGTGGCATTCAGCAGTGGAACCCCCTACTTCCTCCAAAGTAAAGTTCCCCCCCTCCCACCTTTCCCCACTTCCTTCTCACCCACTCCCCCTAGGTTACTCTTTCTGAGACCGCGGAGGTTATCTTTCCCTCATTGCTAGTCCTTGATTTGAACTCAGCACATCATTCACTCTTTTCTGTTCCCTCCTCTCCTTCCCCTTTTCGTGTACCTTTCTGTGTTGTAGTGAAGTTCCACAAAACAAACATTGGCCTGTTTTGTTTTAGCAGGGTGTTGCTTGGTTCTGTTTATAATGCTCATTTTCTGTCCCTTTACTGTTATCTCTACCAGATTTCTCCCTTCACCCTTGTCTCCTTGTGTACCTTTAGAGAGAAGTCTCTTACTGATCTTTCTGTTGTCACTATTACTATTGCTGCCTGCATTTATTCACTCCTTCCTCAGTTCTGTTCTTTGAAGTGTTCAACAGCAGATAATTCAGTTCTGGTTTTCTTTCTAAAAATGTTTCAAAACTCTTCTTTATTATTGTATGTTCATCTTTTGCCCTATATAGTTATGTCCAGATTTGCAGGCTAGGTCACCCTAGGCTGCATCCTGAGCTCCAGTGCTCTTTAAAATACATTATTCTATTCCCGCTTCCTTTTCTAGTGGGGACTGAGTAGTCTTGTGCCATTCAAATGTCTTTTGCTTTGAATGGGATGGTCTCTCCTGATGGCTTGAAGGACTTGTTTCTGAATTGGATTATTAAATTTAACCATAGTGTGTCTTGGAGTTTGTACCTTGGGTTCTTTTCTGGAGGCGCTCTGTGAATTCTGTTAATTGGAATTTCATTTTCTGTGTTCTGGATAGTTCTTCTCTGCCTCATTTGTTGTGGTGTGAAGGTTTTTTTGTCCTGCTGTGATCCTTAGCTTGTACCTCTGCGTCTCACCTTTAAGATCCACACGCTTGCATCGTGGGCCTGTTCTCTTTTAATGTTTTTTGTTTCTTGCTTCTCTTCTTCTTGGTTGTCCTTGACTTCTGTGTATTTGCATTCCCAACCTATTGTTTTCCCTTTTGTTCCTTTGGTGAGGCTTACTATTACATTCAAGTTTTTTTATTCTGTTTGTTATTTTTGCTGTGCAGGTCATAAGTTCTTCTCTCATAATTCTCATTTGTCTTTTAAACCACTCAGAAGCAGCTTGTTGTGGTCCCATATTCTCAAACTCCACAGGTCTTCTGTCTCATCAAGTGTTGGATCATTTTCCTTCATTTTGCAGATTTTATTCATAGATGCTTGAACTAATTTACTAGATCTGGAGGTCATATTTTCTTCCATTACTGTTTTTCCCTATTGATTTATCTGTCTGTGTTCAAGGTCGTTAAGATTTCTTCTTGAAATCTTTGGCACTTTTAGACGTTTTACCCTAACTTGTTTTTCTAATCATTCATTTCCTGACTTCTTCCCATCTCTGATTATGGCTTCCTAGGGGGCTGAATCTCAGAGTATCTCAGCCTCCTCCCTCATTCGGCAGTTCGTGGTTCACTAGCCTCAGTGGAATTTTAGGTGTTCAGAACTGGCCCTCGCTGGATACTGTGTTCTTTTCTCTGACTTGGTGAAGTGCTGCACAGACCCGTACATGCACAGTGTCCTGTTCTAATGACCAGTTCCTTTCCTGTGTTCCTTAGTTCTCTGGCTCAGATTATGCTAACATGGCAGTTCAGAGCCTGCTTTCCCCCTCGTGGTAATTCAGACATTTACTGTGCCGATTCTTCTGGGTTGTAGCCCCTAGGAGCTACATACTTTTGGTTCTGAAGGGGTTGTGGCCATGCTGGCTGTTGAGGCCAGACCAAACTTCCCAGCCTGGAACCAGGGTCTCTAGATGATTGGAAATAGGGAGGGGGGAATGGGGTGCAAGGGTGGGTTTTAATGGAAGTAAGTCTGTGCTGTGCCCTTGGGTTTGCTTGTGTGGCCTCACTGCTGGTAGCTGGGAGGTGGGGAAGGGCACTGAATGAGTTTAGGGAGTATCAGTTTCTGGTTTGTTTGTTTGTTTGTTTGTTTTCTTTTGGTGGAGGGGTGGTAGTTACCTTCTTTTGGATTCTGGGTGTCCTAGAGTATTAAAACCGCTGAATTTGCTTTATCTTTTGAGCTTTGGGAGGTCATGGTGGATTGTCTGGAGAAAATGTCTAGTCTGTCCTCTTGTTCCTCATGCAACTCAGCAATACAGTTTTCCAGTTAATTTTTAAACTTTGTTTCAACAATCCTTTATTGAATGTAATTTTATTGCATTATGGTCAGTAATATTTCTGCTTTTCCGTATTTATTTGTGAAGGTTTTATGTCCTAATACATGGTCAATTTTGTGAAGGTGCCATGCACAGCTTAGAAACAGGCATATTCCCTTCCCTTCCTCATTCAAAAATCCCCAGCTATGTATCATATTTAACTTTTGAGATGATTCTAAATAACTCTAAAATAATTTTAAAAAATTTTCAGTTCAGTTTATCTAGATCTGAAAGGGATAAATTGAGATTCCTCCCACTATTATAGTTTTACTGTTGATTTCTTCCTGTAATTCTTTTCATCTTTCCTTTAAGAATTAAGATGCTATGCCATTTGGTACATGCTTATATTGATATTAATTCATTGTCTTTTAGCAAAATGTTCTGTCTATACTTGCTTTTCTCTGTTAATTAAGTATAATTTTGCTTTGTCTGAAATCATGATTGCTACCCCTGTCTTCTTTACTTCAGCTGAAGTATAATAGATTGTGCTCTAAACCCTTTTTTTAAACTCTTGTGTATATTCTTTCTGTTTCATGGATATTTCTTGTAAGCAACATTTTGTTGAATTCTGGTTTCTGAGCTATTCTCACATCTTCTTGTTTTATGTTTGAATTTCTCTCATTCATAATCATGGTTATGATTGCTACCTGTGTATTTCCTCCCATTCTCTTCTCTTATACTTGTCAAGATATTTGGAGACACTCTTTTTCCAGAGCTGAGGCCCAGCAAGCAGACTGTGTCCTTAGCTTGGTATGGTAACAGTCCTTTGTGCTCTGGATGATCTCATGCTCTGAAAAAGTGTATTGCTTTTTCCAGCACCAGATGTTCACTAAGGGATTTATAATTTTCATATTAATCAATAACTGTTGTTGACCTGAAAGTTGGTTAAAGAGGCAACAAGCTAGGTGATAAGTAAATTCATATTGTTTATTCCCTTAAGTTAGTGACATGTATATGGAGCCAGAGCTCTAACTCTGACTGACGCAAGCAATTTTAGGGGGACATTTAAACCCTGATTCAGGAAATCTGTGTTAAAAATATAGCCTCCATATGTTTTTTAACATATAGATTGGGAAAGGAAGTTTCTTAGTAAATAGGTTGTAAATACAATAAAATAGGAGAATGTCAAAGTGTCAATTGAAATTATAGATCCAGGATATCTGCATTTCCCCTACATAACATATGTCCATAGGATACCAAGATAAGAAAAGTCCCAGTATTCAAGAGAGTGTCTGGTCCCAGATATCCCGTCCTTAGTGATCACAGACAGGAAGAATGCTGGTCAGTTGCATCTGGTCCTATAGTTGCTGACACAGGAAGAAGCGTTTTTAGTTCACTCAGAAAAGATTAATTCAGGTTTTTGGTCCTTATTGGGGCTCAATTGATCTTAAATGATTATCACTGTTTAGATCTGTTGGAGTTCCCCCTATTTCCCAGGGACCTGAGAGCCAGTGTGCTGCAGCCTAAAGCCATCCATCAAAATCTCCCAACATGCTAACAATTCCTGAACTCCTGTGCTTGTGTAACCGAACCAGCTACTGCACTCCTGTTCCTGCCATACTAACTCTGGTTCCTTACCCCACTGAATAATCACAAGCTCAACGACCCTTAAGACTTAGGACAACTAATTTAAGAACTGTTTCCTCAGGACCCAGGAGCGTCTGCATTGTCCATGCTTGAGCCTGCCTTGGGAACTGCTAAGAATGATTGTGTAGTAGTCCCACCCCATTGTGGTTTTTATGTATATAAGACCTGCCTTTGCCTCAGCATGTTAAACCCTCCTTCTCAGGAGAGTCGGCTTTTGCTTGCAAGCGGTTTCCTCACTCTTAAATTAATCAAACTTTTGTTTAATCTCTGACACACTTGCCTCTATACAGCTCTGTTCTGCTCTGGTCATTCCCAGGTTAGAGGCCGGTTCTGGTCTGGTTGACGTACTGATCCTTCTATTTTTTTCCCCTGCCCCCTCTTTAAGAGTCTGTTTTGCTTCTAACTAATGCCTCCTTTATTCTAACTTCCCTTCCCCCCTTTTCCCTTAACCCCTTTCTTTCCCATTTCCTTGTTCTGTTACTTGTACTTTTGTACCCAAATGTGTGTTATGTGTATTTTTTCTTCCTTTACCCAGTTTGGATGAGAGTGAGGTTTTTTTGTCTACTCCCAGTGCCCTCTCCTTTTTGCATCAACTCATCTTTTCACACCCCACTTAAGTGAGATAATTTTTCTCATTCTTCCCCATTCAATCTGTTCTTTTTTGATCATCCAAACACAAAAGAATCAGACTCAGGCTCCCTAATTAGATTCTCTCTATGACCCCTAATGATGATAAAGTTGTGAGAAGTTAGATCTCCCCATGTAAGAATGTAGTTTAATTTTGTTTAATCCCTTATGATTTTTTACTCATGATTACTTTTTTATGCCTCTCTTGATTCCTTTGTTTGTATGCTAAATTTTCTACTTGGTTCTGGACTTGTTTGGAAATCCTCTATGTCATTAAAGGTCCATATCGCCCCCTCTCCCCCACTCCCCAATAGGGTTCTGTTGTTTTGCTGGGTAGGTTATTCTTGTATATAAACCTGGATCCTTTGCCTTCTCGGATATCATATTATAAGCCCTCTGCACCTTTGTAGTGGTAGCTGCCAGATCTTCTGTGATCCTGATTGTGGCTTTATGATATTTGAATTATTTTGGGCTGCCTACTATATTTTTTCAATTTTCTTTTATGATTCCTTGAAATATGATGTCTGGGTTCTTTTTTTGTTCATGGCTTTTGGGTGGTTCATTGATTCTTAAATGATCTCTCCTTTAGCTATTTTCCAGGTCAGTTTTTTTTCTGTGAGGTATTTCACATTTTCTATTTTTTCAGTCTTTTGGGGATGTCTCATGGAGTCATTAGCTTCCATATTAGCCAATCCTCATTTTCAAAAAATTATTTTCTTCAGTAAGGTTTTATAAATCCTTTTCTAGGTTGTTAATTCTTTTTTTATGTCTTTTCCCCCTAGCTTTTGCCTCTTTTCTCTTTCCTTCCTCTACTGCTATCATTTGTTTTTTAAATTCAGTTTTTAACTTCTTTAATTCTCATTTTAGCTCTTTTATAAGTCATTGTTGGAAATGTGCCCCAGCTGCCCTTTTCTTTGCGAGCTTGCTTGTAAATGTTTTCAAGTCAGTTCTCTTATGTCTTTTTTTTTTGAGCATCCCTGTCATCATCATCGCTCTTTATGGATGAGTTCTTTCTTCGTTTTCTCATTCTTCCAGCCAGCTTCCTGATTTTGGGCCATATGTTAATGCTGGGCTCTGCACATTTTGGGGTGATGGAAGGGGGAGACTTCTGACCTGAGTTTCTATCCTTCTCTTTCCTCTGCTTTCACAGCTCTGGATAAGCCTCTGCATGCTTTCAGTGCTTTCACAGTGGTGTGATCTGTGGGGAGTTCTGTTCACTGCCTGCCTGGTCTGAATTTTGTGAGATTAAGTTCCAAAACTGGGTCTATCAGCTTGTTTCAGTTTGGGAGTTCCAGCATACTCCTGCTTGACTTGGCCACTGTTGATCCACTGGAAGGCTCTGTTCAGCGAGTCCAAACTCACGGCTCCCCTTTGGTCGAGATTGTAGAGCCATGTTGCCTTCAGGATTGAGAGGCACATGGCTAGTTTGCTTGCTGGAAGTTGTTTCTAGGGCCTGTGTCTGTGACCCAGCACTTGCCCAGCCATCCCCTGGAATTCGGTGGCAACAGAGCTACCAGATGACGTAGCTGCCATTCATGTACCCAGCACTTGCCCAGCCATCCCCTGGAATCTCTTTCTGGTACTACTGTCAGTCCTTGAGTCCTCGAATTCTTCCTACGGGACTCCTGGACAAATTCACCACTGTAGTGTTGGCAGACTTCTGTCCATCTTCCTGGACTGTATAAAGACTCACTATGACTCCTTGGTTTGGCCAATCAGAATTCAGGCTGGTCGAGGCAGTTAGGTGGTACAGTGATAGAGCACTGGCCCTGGAGTCAGGAGGACCTGAGTTCAAATGTGACCTCAGACACTTGACACTTACTAGCTGTGTGACCCTGGGCAAGTCACTTAACCCCATTGCCTAACCAAAAAAAAAAAAAATAAATTCAGTCTGGTGCTTTCTCTGTACCTTTGTTGCGGAGGTGCAGGGGGAGAGCTATATTCTCCTCTTACTTCTCCCTCCTGACTCTACTTCTCTCAGGGGCTACTCCAGTGCTGGGCTTTCACCACTGGCTTCAGAGCCCACTTGATCTGGATTTTGCCTAGAGTTCTGGTGCTAATTGGGACTTCACCTGGAAAGCTCCCAGGCTGCTTTGTCTTCTTGGCCTTGGAAACAGAACCAACAGTAGCTCAGGTGAGGAGCGCAGAGTTCATGGCCTGATATTGCTTCCTATCAAGCTGAACTACTTTGGCCACTGATTGGGGAAGGCTTGGAATGGGCTCCAGAGCAGTTTGCACTGTTAGTCCCTAGAAGACCAGAGCTAGGCTTTGCTGCCATGGGCCTGGGAGAAATCCTGGCTGGGCTGGGCTAGGATAGAGTGCTGTAGATCTCATGCAGAGAGCCAGCCCCAGAGCCACTAAACTCCTGTCCTGTGCTCTTTGCCCTTGATCTCTGACCTTGCTCTTGTTTAATCTAGGATTTCCACAGCACTCTTGGAGTGGGGATGTGGGGGAGGTGGGGGAAGGATGCTGTTCTGTCACTTCCTGTTGTGAGTGTGGAAATCTGGAAGCCATTCTTGCTATCTCTGAGTGCATCTCTGAGCCCCAAGGGAGTGTTTGTGGAGACTGTGCAATCATCTGTATGCTGTGTTGGAACAATTTCTTATAACCCCCCACACCAACAGCTGACCTTTCAAGAATAATTGTGCAGAAGGTGGAAGCAAGACTGCGTTTCTGTAAAAATAGTGTGGGGAGTTTAACTCGGCTAGTCCCTGCAAGTCTGATGGGGCAAGGTGAGTGACCAGCTGTCAGGAGCCAGATGCGTCCGGTCCTATCATAACTGGGACTCTGCAGTCTGGTGCGTTCTGTGAGTGTTGGCAGATGGGCTTGGGAATCTTTCAACAGTTATAGCAACAAGCTGTTCCAATGGTCCTCAGCCAGAAGAGCTCAAGAAGCCTGTTGGTTGTTATTCTGTTTCTTAGAAAAAGGAACTGCCTTTTGATGTAGTGGAACTCATGGAAAAGGTAGAAAAAAAGACTGGATTTTTGCCACATATGTCTTTAAAATGTTAACTTACTGATGGGGGAATTCAGAGCATTTTTTGCTTACTACAATGCCATTACTGACAAAGGAACAGGACATCTCAGCAAGATTGATAAAGAATTCATCATGGTAGCAACAAATGCTAGTAACAGGTGTCTCTGCCGTGTAATTGCCCGTGGTGCTGCACAGAATATGTTCCAAATTGACTGTTCTAGCTGGTCAGGCTTGTCCATTGGACCTCAAGAGTTAACTGTGCCAAAATTTGTTTTTGCTGCTAGTCAAGCTAATGACATAACGGAAGAACATTTTGAAAAGCCAGAGTGCAGGGTTTTTGATTGTGAAGATGCCTGGTACAGAGCTGCCGTTTTTTTTTTTTTTTTTTTTTTTTGGAAATCTAACCGTATTGCTTATTTTATTGATTTAATTTCCAACAAAGAATGATCTCAATGTCTGTAACAGTATGTCCCCCACAGAGGCAATGTAAAATGTGTGTATTGTGTAAATTATGATATGTTTATTAATAAGTTTTTTCCCTTTAATGTTTAGTTTATATATACCATGGGAAATAAACTCATTTGCTGTTCAACCTGGTAATACTGCTTTTGCTAGGTTCATCACACTTCATGGTAATTGTTGAAACTTGTGTAAACATTGATAATTCAGAAGGGCTTTTACCCATAGAGGAGGCTATCAATTTTTTAAATTATGAAAAAATTACCTTATTTTCCAACTACCCTTCTTGCTTTCTCATTTCTGTAACATTTCCTTATAAAAAAAGATGGAAAAAGAAAAACAATAGTCCAGAAACCAATACATTGACTGAGTCTGACAGTATATGCAACATTCACCATCCATCATCTCCAACCACTTCTATGGAATGAGGGAGGTACATTTTTCTCAATTCCTTTCTGGGGCTAAGCTTGGAATGGCATCATTGTCATTATGCATATTATTTTGCTGGTTCTGCAGCTTTCACTCACAAGTCTTCCTAGGTTTCTCTGAATTCTTCATTTTGCTTTTCATGGCGCAGTAATAATATTCCATTATGTTCATGTGCTACAATGTATCGAGCCATTTTCTGATCACTGTATTGGTACGCTATTAGTTTCAGGTGCTCTAAAAGGTGCATTTGGAGGAAAGGGAAGCAGAGATGAAACTCAAGAGGAATTCTAAGAGTTCATAACCAACTATATCAGATCAACCATTTTAATTTAAGCCCTTAGGGTTTAAGATTTTGTAGTTTTCTGACAACTTTTTTGCTGTTAAATGAAAAATGAGTCTGTTCAAATGAAATGTAAACATTATTTAAACATTCTTTTCTGAAGTAGATTTAGGGATTCTCAAATGAAAAACAGGGCAGTATAATATTTAGATCCATTTTATTTTAACATTTTACCTACTTTATGATCCCCTCCCTTCCTCCCCCCCCCCCCCCCACTTTAGGTGTGTTCCTGATAGGCATACTGGGTACCTTCTTTCTCAGTAGACCAACCTCCAGTGACTTTTACTAATGGATTGTAATGGTCATTTAAATAAGATTTTAATCCACAAATAACTATTCTCCTAATTTAGGTTTAAATAAGGATTCTCAGAGAGGTGTAGGCACTTATATCATTGGCCAATAGGTGAACTCTTACTGAGGTAAGAGCAGAAGAAATACAAAACTTGAAGGCAAGGTCTTGTATGTAAACAATTCTTTTAAGATTTATTTTACAGGGGAATTGGTTATATTCCACTGTTTCTTCCCCACATTTGTATAGTTCTCTTTGACTTTTTGAAAGTGCTTTCATAGCTTTTATGTGGTTAGAATTATATATAGCCTACATAATATTTTCCCTGTTCATTCTTTTTTCAGTATTTTCTCAATTAAATAGTCAATAAACAATAATCTACTTTGAGAGCTGAGATATATTAAAGCTTGATTTGATTTAACTGTGAAATAGGATTAACTTGAGTGAATAAAATATCAAGTAAGAGGGGATTGTATTATGACTACACCTTGAATATTGTACCTCTTTAGGTAATTTCACAAATAAAATTAATTAAATTGGTAAATAGTATAGGGGATTCTGTAGCTTGGAATAAACTGAGGTTGGCCAGAGAAGCTAAGGGCAACATATTTGGGGGGTGGGTATTTGTTTCTTTAGCTCTATTGAGAAGGGAAATGAGGCTCAAAGAAAGTCTAAAACCTCTTCTTGGCATGGATGTGATGATGAGAACTGAAAATTAAGGGGAGGTAGAGCTGCTTAATTTTCACTTTCCTTCTGTTTTCTGGGCAATGAGAATGATGTTTACACTGGAAATGATAGACCAGAAATGCTAACAAGGAATTGCTACCCAAGAAAAGTGAAGAAAAGAATTAGTAAGAGATCACCTAGATGCCCTTGATGACTTCAAGTCACTCTACCCATATGAACCATATCTTTGGGTCTTAAAAGGTTTGAGAGAGAGTTCTTATTGAGCCCCTGTCTGTAGAATTGGAAAGAATATGGAAAGCAAGAGGGAATAAGACTGGTGAAGGGGAAGTGCTATCCTGATTCTAAAAACGTGGAGAAAGGGAAGAAGGTATCGCACAGAGCTCGGATGACTTCATAATGGGTGGGTCATAGCATATTCACTTTTATAGAAATCCGTCAGTGATGGTATGCTCTTTGAATTAGCAGGATCCCAAAGAATCTTGATGTTCTAGGTCATGGGGGTTGGTATGTAAGAAGATGAAATGCAATAGGGAATCAGTGGAGGGAAGCAGCTTTATACAGTGTTTCTTCCCAAAAAAGTTTGTGATCCTAGGGGATTCAAAGCACACGTCAGCTTGATGTGGCCCCAAAAATCTATCTTTACCTTTGACTGTATTTGAGAAAGATAGCTTACAGTAATATGGAGGTGATGGCCCCACAGTTATCATGTCTGCAGCTGTCTCCTCATCTCTAAAATGGGCTAATAATGGCACTTCTCAGGGTTGTAGTGATGATGATGAGTTATTTTTGAAGGGCCTAGCAAGCCTTAAAGGACTTTGTAAATGCTAACTTTTAGCATTTCCTTCTGTTTTGTTATGAGAGGAATATCAGGATGCTGAAGAGCCCTGAGTCTCAGTCAGGGAGGATTATTTGAAAGAACTAAGGATATATAGCCTGGAAAAAAAACTAATTGAGGAGCTGATCATCCTCTTTACTTCCTGGAAGGGCTGGTGATTCTGTTTGGCACAGTGGACAGTGCCTGGAACAAGGCATGAAATTTAGAAAAGACAAATAGAGGGTTCCTTTCAGGGCAGATTGCCTAAGAAATATAGCTGGTCCTAAGTAGAATGGACTTCCTTGAAAAGGGGTGCAGTCTCCCTCCTTCCTTCAGGGTCTTCATTTCCAGGCTGGATTGCCCCATATTGGATATGTGGCACTGTAGACTCTTCTTGTGTGTTCTAGATTGGATGGCATCTGAAGTCCCTTCAAAACCCTTTGAGTCTGGCTCTCTGCTCTAAAGTTACCAGTGATCTCTTCATTGACAAATCAAATGACTCTTTCTCAGTTCTCACTTTTCTTAACGTCTCTGCAGGATTTGCTGTGGTTGAGCTCACTCTCCTCTGTTTTTGTGACATGTTTCTCTTTTGGTCCTCTTCCTACCTGGCACACCACTCCTCAGTCTCTTGAACTGAACTTTGTCGTCAATGTCATGACAGCTTATTGAGAGCCTCCCTCAGAGTTCAGTCCTCTGTCCTCTTCTCTTTTCTTTCTTTACTCTCCCCCTCAGTGTCCCAGTAGGTAGCCAGCCTTCTAGAAAGCTAGGTTGTTCACTTTGCTGTTCCATTACCCTGCTCAATAATTAAGAGCACATGTTACTGGAATAGCTGTTGAACAAGAATGAATCCCAAGAGAGCCCCCAAAGAGAGCAATGATCCCTGGCAACTGGCCCATGCCACATTCGCCTGGGGCCCTGCTGCCACACTTCTGTTTCTCTTTGGTACCCAAAGATCCAGAAATGGCTCAGGGAAAACTGGTTCCAGATTGCAGGAGGGATGGTTCAGAGAAGGGTTACTTGCAAATTGGGGTGAATCCTAATGACCATCTCAACCCTGGAATGGTCTGAGTGCTTTGTGGACTGAAAGCATCACCTAAGTGTGTGCTATTAGTCACTTCATTGTTGACCTTGGGCAAGATACTCTGAACCTCATTTGCTCATCTGTAAATATAAATAACATGCCCTTTTATAGCTTTGTCTTGTTGATTTATGAAGATTCAGTGATGTGATGTATGGAAAGCACTTAGCAAAATGTCCAGCCCCATCATCATGCTTCATATGATGATGGTGGTTAATTAGAACCTGTGGGTCCCAATGACAGAGTGAGAGATCTTTCCCAATATCCTCCTTTTGCAGATAAGGAAACCTAAGGCCAAAAGAGATCAAGCATTTGCCCACCATCACAGAGATAGCAAGTAAGGGCTGGGATCTGACCTCAACTTCAAGGAAGAGTTCCTTCTGTAGTACAATGTTGCTGCCTTCTCTTAGTGTCATATTAGAGTCTTAATTTTGAGGTGATTAGGACTTGGGTTCAAACTCCAGATAGTCTCCCCTCATTCCTGCTCTCCTCCTGATATTTTCTCTCCATCTTTTGCCACTCACCTCTCTTTTTTTCCCCCTGTTGTTGTTCATTCGTTTCAGTTGTTTCTGACTCTTTGTGAACCCATTTGGGTTTTTTGTGGCAAAGATACTAGAGTGGGTTGCCATTCCCTTCTCCAATTCCTTTTACAGATGAAGACTGAGACAAATTGAGTGACGTGCTAAGGGTTGCACAGCTAGTAAGTGTCTGAGGCCATATTTGAACTCAGGAAGATGAGTTTTCCTGACTCCAAGCCCAGCACTCTATCCACTACGCCACTCAGCTGCCTTTACCTCTTTGTTACCAGTATTCTGATCTAGTATTCCAACTCCAATCTGACTAGTTGGTGTTCTTCATTGTCTGTGCTCACTTTACAAGGACATTAGTCCCCCTTCCACCTCTTTAAATGGCTTCCTCACTAGCTCTCTTTTGCCTTTGCCCATTGGCTCCACAGATTGTCAGGTCAGGTTTGATGGCGCTCAATACCAGGTGGCTCTTGCATCTGGGTACAACGTACATGTGCATTACCCCACCCCCAGTTTCCTTTCTCCCAGCTCTAAGAACTGGGAACATTCAAACTTTCTATCAATCTCTTTCAGACTTGGAACCTAGGACTAAAAACAAAGAGGCAACTCCAAAGGAAATCATAATAGGTGAAGAATCATCCTCATTGGTGAAAGTTGAGAGACTCAAAGGGGCAGACTTTTGTAACTCTACGCTTGGGGAATTTGGGGAAGGTGAGAACCTGGAAAAGCAGCAGCCAGTAAAGCAGGAAAGTGAGGTAAGAATGATTAAACGTCAGAAGATTCCAACTGGAAAGAAATTTTATAAGTGTAAAGAATGTGGCTTCAATCATGGCCCAGCCTTTGTTAAGCACAAGAAGATTCACATGGGAAAAAAGCCTTATAAATGTAAGGAATATGGTAAAGCCTTCCCTCGATTTTCAAGGCTCACTCAACATCAGAAGATCCGTGCTAGAGGGAAGGTTTATAAATGTAATGAATGTGGGAAAACATTTACTCAAAACTCAGTCCTTCTTCTACATCAAAGGATGCATACTGGAGAGAAGCCATATAAGTGTGGTGAATGTGGAAAAGCCTTCATTTACAATTCAAGCCTCATTAAGCATCAGAAGATTCATACTGGAGAGAAGCCTTATAAATGTAATGAATGTGGGAAAGCCTTCAGGCAGAGTTCAGATTGTGTTAGGCACCAGAGGATCCATACTAAAGAGAAGCCTTATAAATGTAATGATTGCGGGAAAGCCTTCCCTAGTTTTTCAAAGCTCACTCAACATCAGAAGAGCCATACTAGAGTGAAGGTTTATAAATGTAACGAATGTGGAAAAACATTTACTCAAAATTCTACCCTTCTTTTTCATCAAAAGATACATACTGGAGAGAAGCCATATAAATGTGATGAATGTGGGAAAGCTTTCATTTACAATTCAGGCCTCGTCAAGCATAGGAAGATTCATACTGGAGAGAAGCCTTATAAATGTAATGAATGTGGGAAAGCCTTCAGGCAGAGTTCAGATGTTGTTAGGCACCAGAGGATCCATACTGGAGAAAAACCTTATAAATGTAATGAATGTGGAAGAGCCTTTAGTCAGAGCTCAGATGTTGTTAAGCACCAGAGGATCCATAGTGGAGAGAAGCCTTATAAATGTAATGAATGTGGGAAAGCCTTTATTCGGGGCTCAAGTCTTACTGCACATCAAATGATTCATACTGGAGACAAGCCTTATAAATGTAATGAATGTGGGAAAGGCTTTCCTCAATTCTCAAAGCTCACTAAACATCAGAAGATCCATACTAGAGTGAAAGTTTATAAATGTAACGAATGTGGGAAAACCTTTCCTCAACACACAAGCCTTGTTTTACATCAACAGATTCATAAGAGAGAGAAGCCTTATAAATGTAATGAATGTGGGAAAGCTTTTTCTCAGAGGTCCCACCTAACCCAACATTTGAATACACATACTGGAGAGAAGCCTCATAAATGTAAAGAATGCGGGAAAGGCTTCAGTCATGGCTCAAACCTTATTAAGCACCGAAGGATTCATACTGGAGGGAAACCATATAAATGTAATGAATGTGGGAAAGCCTTCAGTCAGAGTTCAGCCCTTGTTAAGCACCAGAGGATCCATACTGGAGAGAAGCCTTATACATGTAATGAATGTGGGAAAGCCTTTAGGCAGAGCTCAAATCTTATTTCACATCAAATGATTCATACTGGAGAGAAGCCTTATAAATGTAATGAGTGTGGGAAAAGCTTCAGTCACATCTCAGACCTTGTTAGGCACCAAAGGATCCATACTGGAGAGAAGCCTTATAAATGTAATGAATGTGGGAAAGCCTTTAGTCAGAGCTCAGTTCTTGTTAAGCATCAGAGGATCCACAGTGGAGAGAAGCCTTATAAATGTAACGAATGTGGGAAAGCCTTTATTCTGAGCTCAAGTCTTATTGCCCATCAGATGATCCATACTGGAGAGAAGCCTTACAAATGTAGTGAATGTGGGAGAGGTTTCATTGAGAGTTCAGCTCTTATTGTACATCAGAGGATTCACACTGGAGAAAAGCCTTATACATGTAATGAGTGTGGGAAAGCCTTCACTCGGAGCTTAAACTTGATTGTACATCAGATGATTCATACTGGAGAGAAGCCATATACATGTAATGAATGTGGGAAAACCTTCAGTCATGGCTCAGGCCTTGTTAAGCACCAGAGGATTCATACTGGAGAGAATCCTTATAAATGTAAGGAATGTGGGAAAGCCTTTAAACAGAGCTCAAACCTTATTCGACATCAGAAGATTCATACTGGAGAGAAGCCTTATAAATGTAAGGAATGTGAGAAAGCCTTCACTCAGCGATTCCACTTAAAAAAACATCTGAATACACATACTGGAGAGAAGCCTTATAAATGTAAGGAATGTGGGAAAGGCTTCAATCATGATTCAAACCTTATTAAGCATCGAAAGACCCATTCTGGAGGGAAACCATATAAATGTAATGAATGTGGGAAAGCATTCAAAAAGTTTTCAGGTGTTTTCCAGCATCAGCGTATTCATACTAAAGAAAAGTCTTATAAATGTAAGGTATGTGGGAAAGCATTTACTCAGAACTCAGTACTTATTAGCCATCAGAAGACTCATTCTGAAGAAACACATTAGCAGCATACTGAAATCCTTTATTCCAAGATCCTAATGTATTTCCAAGGACGCATACTGGAGAAAAGAATTTTGAATGTAATCAATGCAGGAAACCTTTAGTTAGTGTTCCCAACTTAATGAACACCAGATGATTCATACTTCACAGAACTCTTAGAAAGAAATGAAAGTGGTAAAGTCTTCATTCATGGTTCCAGACCTTGTTAAAGACTGTATGATTTGTACTGCTGCAAAGCCTTATAGTTATAATGACTATAGGACCTGTTCTGTATCATTTCCTATCAAAGAATTCATACTGGAGAATAGCCTTATAAGAGCCAAGAACCAGAGATAACATTGAATAGCTCCTCACACTTTGTTCACCATCTAGTTAATACTGAAAAAAAAAACAACCCAGTGATGAGAGCTAATATTTCTCTGTGGCCTTTAGGGTTGACAGAAAGCTTTCCGTAGCTAGCTTATCTCATTTGATCCTTACAACAACCTTGTAAGGTAGGTAGGTGCTAGTATTATTGCCAGTTTCCAGATGGGGAAGTTAAGTGACTTGCCTACAGTCGCATAGCAAGTATATGAGGCCAGATTTAGCACTCCATCCATTGGGCCACATTTTAAATACAATGAATATAGGAGAGTCTTGTGTGGCAGGTCAATCCTATCCTGTAAATTACCATGAATGAACAAATGACAAATATATTAAGAGCTCATGGGGCTCAGGGTTGGCACCTTGCCATTTCCCACCTGTCTGTAGGGCTTCATCATGTTCCCACCAGTACCTTCCCACATTTCAGCTTCTTTGTGTAGTTTGTCTTCCCTCATTAGATTGTGAGCTCCTTGAGGCAGGGACTTTTTTTTCGACCTTTCTTTGTGTCCTCAATGCTTAGCACGATGCCTGGCTTATATTAGCTGCTTAATAAATGTTTATTAATATGGCTTAGTTCCCCGTGGATCCCCAAACGTAAATTGTCCCAAACAGGTCATTGAGCACAATTTTAAAATACAATCTCAACATATTAGCGTCTTGGCAATGAGAAATGTGGTGCAGTGTTTACCTGGTGGCCCTTGAGATCACTGTCAGTCCCCCAAATAAAACATAATGTCAAGTTAATACACAAGACTTTACCTATGTATGGAGTTGCTGAATGAATCACTTATAGAAGATCTGCCTGTTAACCCAACTCATTTGCTTATCTATAGCATGGAAAAGATATTTAACAAGGCTGTATTCTTTGAGTATACCACGTTGATGTGGCAATTTACTTCTTCATCTCCATAGAGAGGTGGCTCACTCTAAGTGAATAATGTCATCTAGTAGGTCTATATCTCAAAGAAATAAAAGAAAAAGAAAGGAGACTTTGATGTGCCAACTTGTTTTTATTAGCTCTGTTTATTGTGGGACAAATTAGAGACTAAAAGTGTCTTCCTTCCTGTTGGAGAAAGCAATATTGTTATGCCATGAGAAATGATGAAGTGGAATCTTTTAAAGGAAACTGGGAAGACTTATAAGACTGATGCAGAAGAAATTAAATGGAGCTTGGAGAACGATTTCTATAATGATAGCATCATTTAGAAAAACAACTTAGACAGACTTTCAAACTGATGGCTGCAGTAATCAATCACCAGTCCAGAAGAGAGAGAGGAAATACACCATTCAGCTCTTGGCAGAGAGGTGGTGATGAACTTATGATTTAGAAAAAGACATGTTTTGTTTTGGGATGTGGCCAATGTGTGTATTAATTTTACCCATGTACTCAGCTGTCTGTGGAGGACTTTATTTTCTGTATTGTATTCAATTTGCTTGACTGGATTGGGGAAAAAAATAGAGGTAGTGGGAAGGATAAATTAATTTTTTTAAGGAAGTAATAAAAAACAATAGGTGTTTGTGCTCTAATATGCGACATTTATTTCAATACAATTTATTATTGTACAGTGGTATTGCTCTGAATTAAATTCAGGTAATGAACCACACTGCCAAAGAGGGCATTCTTTATCTTGTTATTTTAAAAAAAATGTATTTCAGTGTACTGTCATTTAATGGGGTAGCACTGATAATGGTATGAATTGGAAAGGTTTATTGAAAAAAGTGAAATGCAAAAGCATTTTAAGTGGACAATATTTGTATTTTGAAATCATTGTATTTGCAAGATATATATGATGCATAATAAAATTTTAAAATGTGGCAGAAATATTAATCAGTAAACTTTTTTTAAAGCACCTACTACGTGCTGGGCACTGTACTAAGTGCTGGGGATACAAAAAGAAGCAAAAGATAGTCCTTGTCTTCAAGGAACTTATCATCTAATTTAGATCTTATAGTCAAAATAAAGTTAAAGCCAATCTTGATGGCACACAACTGCAATCCCTGCTTTTGGGGTAGGGTAAAGCTAGCTTATCGGGTGTGTTCACATTCAGTTCAGCATAAACAGGGTGAGCCCCTCTGAGCAGAGGGCTTCCTAAGGAGGGATAACCTAGCCTAGGTTGGTAAAATGGAGCAAGATCAGACTCTGTGGCCAATTAATATTCAGATCTGGCCCATGAGTGACTACTGTCCTTCCAGCCTAAATGAGCCAGGGAGACCCAGTCTCCAAACAAATAAATTAAAATGAAAAACAAAATACAAATAGAAATTTAAAAGAATGTCCCACTGGAACTCCTGAGTTTGAATACCATCTTTCACATGGACAAATCTCTTCACCTCTCTCGTGCTCAGTTTTCCCATCTGTGAAGTGGAGCTATTGGACTGGATTGCCCCTGAAGGCCCAACTCTAAACCCTGGGGCTCAGCTGAGTGAAGCATCCCTGCCTGTTTCCCCTAGTGGTCTGCCAGTCCAGCCTCAGGGAGGGGAGGAACTAGAGTTACTGGACTCCTTTTTGACTTACACTATTAAGAAGCCAGCTCAACAGCCTTTGTCTTAGTCCCCAGAGACAAGCAGGTCCCAAGGAGAGTTTCCATACCTCTTCAGTCAAAGAACTATCCCAGCCCACATTGCAGGGATGCTGGTTGATTTTTCTTTTATCACATCCTCTCTGTAGGTTCTCTGACCCACTTAGAGCAGCTGTTCCAAATCTTTTCTCTGTTCTAGTAACCCATAGCAACCCCTCCCCAACCTCCCTTATGTAAGAACCTTGTTGAAAGGTGCTGGTGTGCTGGTAAGTTTAACAACCAGCTCTCTGTGAAAAAGAAAAATAGGTGGGACACACTTTTAAGTTCAGACTGCCTTATTAACATGTTCTCTGTCATTGTAACAGTCAACAAAACAGTCAGTCATGCCCTGCTGTGCAGTGTGGCTGATTTCTGGGTGATTCTTCTCCTGGAATGTTCTCTGGTAGAGTTGATTCTGTGATCTCAGTCCTAATCTCTATGTCACTAACATAAAATGTCCCTTATGTGTCCCATTTTCTGAGCCTTGAGAGAGGAAACTGGAGCCAAGCAGATGTGACTGAACAGGGTTTTGAGAGAAAGCACCCTCACAGATGGCCTGGCTCTGGACCCAGCAGTCAAGGAAAGGAGGAGAATGAGGAAGCATGTAAGGGGTCAGCGGTGGAGCAATGTATATAACTCAAGCCCCGGGAGGTAGAGAGACCATCTGGGAATTCTGGAATACGAGGTGTCAGAAGGTCACCAGCCTGATGTTTGATTTGTGACTGGTAACAAAACTGATAGATGACAAAGGAATTAGAGAGAATGGAATCCCTCCATTTTTTACTTTATTTAAGTAACTGGAAGAAATGTCCAATCATGGAGTTAAAGAAGAGTGGGTCATTGAAGCATTTTTCAAGCATAGAAGGGAATAAAGTCCTGATGGAAACACAGCCAAATCAGCCTGTTTTTAAGGATACATGTTGATTTTATTACAAATACGTTAAGGCAAATGGTTGTCGAATTGCTGAATCTCACATGGGGATTGGCAATTCTGAAGGAAAGCCTTTGATTCTTTCTATTTGAAAGCAGGAGTGACCCCAGCTCCTGGACTTTGGGGTATTCTCAGGAAGAGAAGTTTGGAGAAGAGATAGGTACTGATATGTATACCAGTCCTTACACAGAATTCAGTAACACAACAAGTATCTTATATAGTAGAGGAATCAACAAAGGAAAGTGTGCAAGATAAAATCAATGGAACTTCCATGTGAGCTAATGATCATGGTTG
Organism: Vombatus ursinus; assembly: GCF_900497805.2. Taxonomy (NCBI): domain Eukaryota; kingdom Metazoa; phylum Chordata; class Mammalia; order Diprotodontia; family Vombatidae; genus Vombatus; species Vombatus ursinus. The sequence goes on from NW_020954808.1 coordinate 2,967,361, forward strand.
GGGAACCTGTAAATTTAGAGCCTACAAAAAATGCCATATTTCTCTAGTATCTCAGAGTCTCGGGTATCTCAAAAATCAAATGTCCTGGGCATAGAATCTCTCTAGGTCTCCCAGCAAAAGCAAAGGGCCCAGTTCCATCCCAGATGGGCCACATATGACACTGGCAAAGCCCATTTCATGCAGGCCTCTCACCTCTTTGATGGAACAGATCAATGCTCCTGCCTGTGTAAGAAGTGGCAGAGTTGGTGAGGGAGGGTGAGAAGAGAGATTGACCCTCTCTGGAGCTGCTTCAAGGCTTTTCAGCAGTCTCTTCAGGCTCATGGGGGTCCTTTGAGTGCTTTTCATTCTGTTACTGCTTTGGGTGCCCCTGGCTCCCAGGCTTGAGAGAGAAGATGGTTGATGCCAAAGCCCACTTCTGGCTGCTGAGGGAGAAGACTGTGAGAAGAAACTGAAATGAGTCCCCAGTGGCTCCATTAGAGACCTCGGGGCGCTTCCCCTTGGGCGAGATCCAGGACTCTGTCTCTCGACTGAACTGAATTACCTCGCTCCCCGTGGGGGAGCTCCTTCGCTTTGTATTGTCTGGTATATGTTCCTGTGTGTTATACTTTCTCTAATTTCTGTTTGACCCACATGGATAAATGGGTTTCTTTGCTATTTACTTTGTGTGTTGTTGAACTGGTAGTTGGTTGCAAAGGGAATAAAGCCTTAGATATAAAGCTTGGGGTCCTGCTTGCCCCGCCTCCCCGGTTAATGAAAATAGTGATCAGATGTTGCTTTGAACCTCAAAACCACATTCCCTAGAATAACAGTATTTCAGAAAGCAGAAACATGTAGTACTAGCCTGGTACCACCTTTCTCTGAGGACAACAGAGTAGGGGCCTCTGACCCCAACCTCCTACTTACCTACTTAAAGGATTAAATTAAATTAAAATTAAAGTCTCTCTTGGAGAAAAGTTGGAGAAGAAGAGGCTAGATGTGTCTATTCTGCCTTCCTTTGAGCTGCGCAATGATACTGGGGAACAGCCCTTGCTACATTTAGCCTTCTCTCCTAGGTTCCCTTCGGGGGACCCAGTTCTGACTATATCAGTTCTCTTCTCTAGGAGGCCCAGTGGTTTGATGCTGTTTTCATGATAAACCAAAATTCTTTTAACCTGGTCATTTGAAGCCATTATACTCTGCCTCCTACCTGTCATTCCAGGCTGGTTTTTACCTGATTCCCCTTCACTTATTCTGTGTCCCAGCCAAAATGGCCAACTTGTGGCTTTCCATTCATTACATTTCCTCTCCTGGCTTTGTGTCTCCTGTGCTTAGAGCCTTGGTCTCTTGAGGTCCAACTCTTCACAGTCCTTCCTTCAGTCCACCTCCTGAAAGGTCCCTTCCCAGATTATGTCAGTAGCAGCGCCTTCTCCCTCCACTTGAAATCACTGGGCATTGTTTCTGCATCTGGCCTTTTACTTACCTGCATAAATTTCACATTGCCCCTCCCTTCAACTCCACCCTGTAGTAGAAAGGACACTAAAGTTGGATGCCTTTCTGTTGTTGTCTCCCAAGGATAGCACTGGGTCTAGTATATATAGGTTGATTAACTCAGCCACTCTTCCTGACTCTGGGGCCTGTTTGGACCAGGGTCAGAAAGTCAGGAGGACCTCGGTGATCCAATGAACAATCCATGGGACAATGGAGTGTAAACCTGTCTGTGGCTCAGTGTCCTCATCTGGGGTACCTACCTGATGAGAGGGAGTTTGGGGAAAAGACTTTATGGGCTTACCTCTAGTGTGGAGTAAGGGAAAGTACCTTGGAACTGATGTCTGGGGACCTGGACCCTTGGCCTGAACCTGGGTCATTCACTGTCCCTCTCTTAGCCTCAGTCCTCTCCTCTGTAAAGGGAGAGATGACCATATTCATAGGAGCATGCTCACAGGGATCCCTTTACCTTTAAATCCATGACAAAAAAAGCACATGGCATGCCATCCTAGGGTAGTTTGATAACACAGTTGAGACAGCACTGGAGATCTGCCCTTACCTGTGTACTTGCTGTGTGACCCGTGGCCGGTCACTTAACCTCTGCCTTAGTTGCCTCATATGTAAAATGGGGATGATAATAGCACCTACCTGTAAGGGTTTTTGTGAGGATTAAATGAGATAATATTTGTAAAGTGCCTGTCACTTGGTAGGTCCTTAAAAAATGCCTATTTCTCCCCAACCCCCGCCCCAGTCCTTGAAGTGGGAGAGCAATGGGAACTGCCATTAAACTTTGAACTGTCATGAAAATGGTGGAATTTCAATGTGATTTTGACATGGAAAACACGAGAAACAAATATGAGAGAAATTTGATACCTGATTTGATAATTCTCCTAAGGAAACAAGGGCAAGAAGGCAACCTGGTAGGACTGAGTACAATCCTGAGCCGTCCTGGGAAGGATGAAGGATGAAGGAGAGAGTCCTGATCATTCAGATCCGGCAGTCGTGGGAAAGGGATGACGTGCTCCCTTAGGAAGAGGGTCCTAGATTCTGTCCTAAAACAATTCATCGGTGTCTGGATCCCCAGAAGTCTGCTCGGGAAGGCTGCTGATGTCTTGCTTCTTGTGTCCATGGGTAACTCCCTCCTCCTTCTTTGTCTCCTTTTCCTCAGCTTCTTTGCGGGGGAGCTTGGGCCCGAGGAGCCAGTGGAGTTCTTGGGAGCTCTAGTGCCATGATCCTTCACCCCCCTGGGGCTCACCTGCATCGTCTGTAAAAGGAACATCTTGAAATAAGTGATCTCTAAACTCCCTTCCAGTTATGAAGGACTGAAAAAAATGAAGGGAAAAGAAACCATTCTACCTGGGGTCTGCAGTGTGAGGGTCCATGACTGTCCAGATTGAAAGGAACGTTACAAGTCATGTAGTGTGAACGGTCATAATGTGGATAGTTCATGGAAGGGAAAGAATGTGTAGGGAGGGGAGTGGAATGGACCAAGGTTATAAGATCAGGAGAAGATCTGGGATCCATAGCTTCAGTGGTTTAGATTTGTTAAGGGGCTTAGAAATGATTCCATCACATCCTTTAATTTTACTGAGGGGAGAAACTGGTGCCCAGGAAGGGGAAGGAATCTGATTACCCAAGGTCACACAGGAAGCTGGCAATCTTTTTGTTGTTTTGTTTTTTGTTTTGTTCTGGGTATTTCGTTGTTATTTTTTGTTTTGTTTTTTTGGAGGCCATCGGGATTAAGTGACTTGCCCAGGGTCGCACAGCTAGTAAGTGTCTCAGGCTGGATTTGAACTCAGGTCCTCCTGACTCCAGGGCCAGTGCTCTGTCCACTACACCACCTAGCTGCCCCAGAGCTGTCATTCTTTGCCTGATGTTTTGACCTTCAAATCCCAGGTTCTTTCCAGTGTGCCATGCCTGGCTTCCAATAAAATAGAAGTCATAGTCTTGGATCAAGCAAGAAATAGCAGGGCACTATGGGAAATTGAGAGGGAAAGAAGGAGGAACCTTATGTCCACTGGAGATCTTCCTTTTCATGATCAGATGAGTGATCAGTGAGGCAGAGGACACCGGTCCTCTCAAGGACTCCTCGTTCATACTGATGAGAGAAGGCCCACAGGGCCTCGAAAGCTCCTCTCTTCTTTTTGACACGCAGATCAGATGTTTGGAATCATGAGCTGTTCTCGCATCTCAATCCACCAAGAAGCATTCAGTGATCCCTCACCTCGAATGTAGTGGTGGGCCTTCTAACTGGTCTCTCCGATTCCTGGCTTTCTCTTCTCAGATTTCTTTTGCATAGAGCTTCCATTTGGTATTCCTCCAACAAAGTTCTGACCACATCACTCTCCTTCTCAAGAGGATCTATGCACTGCTTTGGGTGTTCAGGATAAAAGAGCAGATTTGCTTTCAACGTTAGAATCCATCATACTCTCTCCTTTAGCTGTCTTTCCAAGCTGATTTCACGTTACTTCCCTTCTGATGCTAATGAACCACATCTTGTTCCCCTTCTATCCCATGTTCTTTCCTGCATTCATGCCCTTGAACAAACTGCCTGTTTTCTGTGTTTATAATAATTTATCCTCATAATCCAGCTCTTCAACTCACGATTCAGCTCTTCACTGGTTCCCAAAAGATTCACTTCATATTTTAACTATGTTTGTGAAGTTTTTATGACCTGGCACAGTTGGTCGGTCTTACTCAACAGGGAACAGGAGGGAAAAGGGGTAAAGAGAAAAGTAGGAAAGCTTAAAGGGGAGGGTAGATTAAAGAACAATGGTCAGACGCAAAACACACTCTTAAGGAGGGACAGGGTTCAAAAGACAAGGACAAGTATAAAAGAGTAAGAAACGAGGGGATATGATTAAGTGATGTCTAATGACTTTCACCACCGAACCTATGCATGCTAGTTCCACTCTATTTCTGGACTCTGTCACAGTTAGCCTGCTGGCATGTTGTGTGGGATCAGAGTGACTGCACTGCTGGCTTCCCCTTCATCTTGATCTCCTGCCCAGGTTTACTCACTGAAGGCTTACGTGCTCGGCTGAAGGTTAGACCAGAGCCCACCTCTGCTCTTGGGCTCAGGGTGTGGAAGTTGTTCCCTGCTCCTTACACAGATAGAGAGCCCCTGACCCCATGCCACTGGGAACAGTCTCCTGGACCTGGTGATGGTAGACAGAGCTGCCAGATGGCACCCATTCCCGCCCTCCCCATAGTAGTAAAGGGGTCCCTTTTCCATGCCTGGTGCTGAGTAGCTCCCATCACTGTTTGTGCTACCACAGCCGGCTGTGCCTTCTGCCTGTAGCGAAACGTTCTCTGTCACTGCCGAACATTTAACTTATCATAGATTCATATTCCGCCATGCTCCAGAAACACAGTATCCAAGGTCTGCCCTTCTCAGTAGGTCAGTAGTCACTTGGTGGGGTGGTTGTTCTCTTGGAATATTTTGATTCACAATGCCTCCATAAGTCCTAGGTTCCACAACTGAAAGGTATTAATAGAAAAGTTTGAATGTCCCAGTTTTCTGATCTTTGAGAAAGGACAGTGGGGATGAAGTTAAGCAACTGAAAGTAGCGTGCAGAAAAAGCCAGCTTAGGGTTGAGTATGTGTGAATTCAGGAGGGTCTGAGAGAGGCGGGAGGGGGACTGTGTGTGTATCTAAATCAAGCACAGAGGATAAGAGAGACCATGTGGGAAGATTGGAGCAGGTGATTACAAGATCACTATTGTGGCATCTGATGGGTGACTGGTAATAAAATGTTTAGAGCACAAAGGATGGAGAAAAGAGAAAATGCCAAAAGGAGAAGGGGGATCAGGGCACACCATCTGGAATGGGCATTTGTTGGTCATCCCTTCAAGGCTAAGAGCCTAGGGCGACTAGAAGGAAGCATTACGTACCCCCAAATGCCTTGGATTTGGAATCCATAGCAGTGGGTCCAAAATTGTTGGGTTATTATTTATTTTCTGTGACCTTTTATAAATCACTTGATCCCTCTTGGCTTAAATATTCAAAATGACTGTACTAGTTAAGAATCTTTTTGTTTTCTCTGCAGACATCTCTGTGTCACTTTATGTCACCAGATCTCTCTTATCTAAGCTTGCTCATACGTGAAATGGTCTTATTGGCCTAGAATCTTTGTTTCTTTGCAGGTTTGATCTATTGGGAGTTAATTATGATTTAAAACCCCTTGATATCTGACATGTTTATGGGGATTTAAATTCTGCCAAGTATTTTCTGTCTTTTGGTCATAATAATCCTGTGAGGAAGGTTCTGTGGTGGGGGGTGTTTTACGGGTGAGGAATTGAGTGAGTTTGATAGAGTTTAAATGTCTTGCTTAAGTAAATAAATGTGCCCATGAGTGTGGTGTAGAAGTCACCTTGTTCCTTGAAGAAGGGAGGACTGATGGCCTCAGAAGTGCTGAGAGATGGGAGATGAGGGTTCAGGATTAAGGGTGATGAACAGGCCCAGAGCCAGTAAGGCAGAGGAGGGCTGTAACCAAACAAGGTTAAGCCTGATGTCCAAGGCTCTTTGCAGACTGGTTCTAGCCTCCCTTTCCTGCCCGTGTTTCACAGCATTCTCTGTTGTGTGTTCTACGCTCCATTTAAAAGGGGCTGCCCCTTGTTCCAGGAATTTGACGTCGCTTCCCCTCCATCCCTTTGTTCACCCTGCTCGCCATTACCTTGAGTGCCCCTCTTCTGGAATCCCTCATTTCCCTTCCAGGCCTGTCTCTGCTCTCATGGGATTGGTGTGGTGGTGGCTGGCCTGCTGAACTTGAAATGAGGCAAACCCGGATTTGATTTCCACCTTAGATACTTAGTGTGAGCCCTGCCCTGTGACTTAACCTCACAGTGCTCATTTTCTCCTTGGCAAAATGGTTATAATGATACTTGTAGCACTCCTCTCACAGTTAACTTAAGAGCTGCCTAGAATGATCCGGCCTTGCAGGGTGTTAGATGGAGCAGACCTGCACCTGCTCGAAGGTTATCAGGGAAGGAAGAAGTTTGGAGCAGAAACCAGGAGTGATGAAAGGGGTAATCTGTGGGAGATGATGGGATAGTTGTATGATGGCGGGGAGAGAAGAGAGGAGGGAGAGAGACAGAGACAAAAGGGGGAGAGAGAAAAGAGAGGAGGGAGAGAGACAGAAGGGAGAGAAAGGGAAAGAGAAAGAGAGAGAGAGAGACACACACACACACACACACACACACACACACGCCCCCGAGACAGAGGGAGAGGAGAGAGAGACATAGAGAGCTGGAGAGACAGAGAGGATTTTTTTAAAGCATTTTTTAAGCCCAAATGGGGAACAGCAGAAAATTCAGATGGAAACACTGACAGTGACATTATTTGAAAGTTACATATTTCCTATGTATCATGTCCATAGTTCGCTTTATGTGTATTTGTGTGCTTGTTGTCTTCCTGTTCGATTGTAAAGTCTTTGAGGGCAAGAACTGTCTTTTTCTTCTTTTTGTATCCCTAGCACTGAGCACCGTGCTTGGTGCTGGAGGGCACTTAGTCAATGTTTATTGATTGGTTGATAAGGAATGTATTTTATAGTTACGTGGACAATGTTTGTTGATTTGTTGAATCTCATTTGGGCATTGCAGGTCCTGAAGAGACAGACGCTTTGAACTCCTTCCCTTTGAAAGCTGTAGTGGCCTCATCTCGTCTGCCTTGTGAGTTATCTCTGCAGCACTCCTCTAGGCCTGATGGGGGACTCAGTCACTAGGCAGAGAGGGCTAGACCTGGGCCCTGAGGGAGGGGAGATAGTGGGAGGTAAGAGAGCTCTGGGACCTGGGGGCTCAGGAGAAGTCTCCCAAAGACTGACTGATCCGGGAGTGCAAGTCTCCTTGAAGAAGGTGTGACAGTGGCCCCTCCAGCTCTTGAGTCAGCCCTCTGAAAGCTCCAGCTGCCTACCCTTCTAAGCATTTGTGTGGGAGTTCCCATGCTCTCAGGGACTTTGGGTGGAGTCTAGATCCAGTGTAGATAAACTCGAAGAAGTAAATTTTCCCCATCACTGTTGGCTCCCGGCTTTCAGGCCTGGGGAGCTCTGGCCGGGCCTGCAGGCTGTGGCTGTTCAGAACCCTGCATTTCTACCTAGCCTCTTCCCAGGCCAAGCGCTTCCCCCAGTTGTCAGGGTCTCCAGTAGGGTCTGAACTCCCGGCAGGTGTATTGCACAGCTGTTGAGGAATTGAGCTCAGAGGTGGAGGGGCCACGCCCTCCAAAGTTTGCAGTCTGATTCTAGGGTGGATGTGGGCTTAAAAATCTGTTTTGATACTGAAAAGATTTCTCTGGAATCTGGAAGGTATAGCCCTTTAGGATAGGGAACTTTTCCCTTTCTTTCTGTTTGTTTCCTTTGAGCGGGTGGTGGTGGTGGTGATGGTAAAGGGATGTCTTTGTAATTTAGTTGGTTAGCTGGGAACAGGAATATAATTAACACCTAAAGGATAGTTGTAGTGGGAATGACAGCCCATCTTCCCCCTTTGCTAGGATCTCCTGTGCTTCCCCTTGCTCACAATTAACTTTCATCCCAGGCTTTCCAGCTAAGCCAGAAAAAGAAACAGCTTTTTTAGAAAGATTGTTTATGGGCAAATTTCACCTCCTCCTCAGAAAAGTAAGCTCTGAGCAGAGCTCTCTGCACCCTTCCCCAACCTTAGCCTCCTTCTCAGGTTTTCCACATAAGTCAGGAAAATGGGAGTTTTATGAGGGGAAAAAAGCCTTTTTTAGAGGAATTGCTAAGGGGCAGCTTTAGCCTCCTAAGAAAACTCCTTTACCATTAGAGCTGGCCCAGTTAGTGCCTTCTTTCTTTTGATTGTCTCCTGTTTATCCCTATATATCTCTTATTTATTCACAGTTGTCTTCATAATCTCCCCATTAAATTAGTGAATTTTTTTTTCTTCCTTTGTATCCTTAGTGCTTAGCACCGAGTCAGGTGGCTAGTAGATGCCTAACCAAAGATTGCTTCCTGTCTGACTGTCCCACAATGCCCCGGGAAGCCTCAGGAGTGAGGGATCCCCTGCCTAGACATCTTTAAGCAAAGGCTGGACCAGTTGAGAATTTTGTTAGGGGTGTTCATGGTTAGGGATAGGGTGGATTGGACAGTCCTGAGGCACCATTGAGCTCTGAAGTTCTGTGGGCTGTGCCCTTTTTATTTAAGATATGGGACTGTTAGCTGTTGTAGAAAATGTATTTTAATTTGGCATGGGCAATTCCATTTTGTTTTTACTTCTAATTTGTGAGTAAGTAGTTCTTCTGTAAGTTAGAAGATCAATACTTGTGTGTAGTTTAGCAGTAGCATGTACGGGGGGTCCCTATTTGATAAACTACTACTATGAACATGTGGGGTGATCCCCAATTCTGGTAAAGCCTTGCTAGCGGTGTTGTGGCTGATAGTTTCCTTTCATCATAATCCTGGGTATTTGATCATCAATAATTTCTAGTAACTTGTAAATATCACTTGTAACGTTCTCAGCCAGAACCATAAAAACTCACTGGAGGTCCCATGTCTGATGTGGGTGACCATCCGAACTGCCTCCTGTGTGCCCAGCACTCAGAGATTGGAGCATCTCCGTGTTCAGTCTGGAGCATGCTCATTTACTGAGACTGGCCAGAATGCTACTTTGGGCAGGGGAGAGCCTTCTCTTGGGCAGCTGTATGATTCCCCTTGCCCTGGACCTTTCATAATCTGCTTGCTGGTGTGTTCCTAGAGGGACTGATGTCTATCACGTTGAAGAGATGTTTGCAGGCACAAAGCTAGATTGAATGCTGTGCATTTACCCACCAGTTCCACTCCATGGCCTCCTCTGTTCAGCTTTCACCTAGCCCCAGACTGCACCCCTGTGGAAATGAAAACCATCCATTTTCTACAGTTAATAAATGGTAAGCATTTAATTAGCACTTAATTAGGCCAGACTCAATTCTGTTCTGTCCCCGGGGTTCTTCTTGATTAGATTGTACCTTCACAGGTAGGAGTCAGGGATTGCGCTGTTCACTCCAGGGGTCATAGGTAAGCAGAGGGCTGCAGCCCAGGGCAGGAACTTGGTGCCATTCTCCCAACACTTTCTCCTGGGAGCAATCCAGGTGCTGGGAGTGGCCCACCAGCACTCAGGAGACAACGGGGGACACTATATGTAGGGGTAAATGACACAGACTATTAGCTCCCACAGTTCAGGAAACCAGTCACTTGGTATATTTATTTTGTGCAGTGCCTCCTGTATGCCAGACTTCATTTCTGAGTGGGGTCAGGGCCAATATTGGAGTCTGGACCTAGGGTGGAGGAAGTGAGTCAATAAACATTTATGGAAAGCCCCCTTTTATGGGGGCCAATCTTGGTACTTACTGCTGAACTTACAAAGAAAGTCTCCCATCCCCCACTCGCCTCCAAACCCATCCAAGACAACAACAAACCACTGCCCTAACAGTCCCTTCCCTGAGGGAGAGCGTGTTCCTGTGCCAGACCCTAGAGAGTGAAACACCTGAGCCTAGTTGATTACCCCCCTTTGGTGATTAATCCACCCATTTGCACACTTGCAAGTGGAAGAGTATGTTCTCTGAACCCGGGGACTCAGTTTCTGAGCTTCTTTGGAACCACTTCTGGGGAGAAGAGTTCCCTTTATATTTGAGAACCTGGATTTTGGGGAGGAACTTAGGCTATGAACAGGCAGGATTTAAATTCAGAAGCAGAGAATGCAACTCAGACCTTCTCATGCCTGTAATTTTCAAATCCGAGGAAAAAGCTGAGATTTTATGTCTGAGAGACCCAGTGGAGAATCCCCAAGAGCCCGTATTTTGGTGGTGCATAAACTTAGGGGACAATTTTGTTTTTCTTATTGAACTCCTTAGCTGTGGGTTCTAGTTTGAGGCTCTGCTGCTTAGCTGGTCTCTGCAGGTCTGGGCTCTGCACACAGTAGGCACTTAAATCCTGCAACTGAATTTTGCTTAATTTTAGAAACCAGAGGACTCTGAGCACTGACTCTTCCATTAGAGCTGGAAGGTTAAGGGCCACATCTCCATGGGAGATGGAAACTCCCTCTATGCTCATTGGCATCTGGCCTTTGAGACTTCTCCAGTGGCCCCTTTTTTCTGAGGATGCTTTACTTTTCTTTTCTATCCCCTGTTCAGCTTCCTGGCTCCTTCTCCCAATACTTAGTGGTTCCTAGCTCTCATCCAGAGGCATCTTTGGAGATAATCTGCAAGACTCTGGAGTTGGAGCCCGTCCTGCTTTCAAAGGGAAGTCACCAAAGCTTTCCTCTAAGAACCTCCAATGCCATCTTTTAAAACTATTTCTATGTGCACTGCCTTCTATATCCAGAAAAGTTTCTTTTCTTTTCCTTTGCTGTGTGACTTTTCTTCCAAAGACAGAGGCATATGTGGTATGCTCACTGAACTTGTAGATGACACAGTCAGGGTCCAAAAAGCCTTCTCAGGAATTGGGTGAAATTGGGCCCAGGGTGTCAGAGGCAGCGGGGGTTCCTCAAAATGTTTGGGACTGCATGCTCAACACTAGTTGAGGGTAGAACAAGAGCCAGAAAAGCTGTCCCACTTGGGCAGGACAGGATGGGGAGAGAGCCAGGAGCTCATTAGAGCTCCTGGGCTCCAGGCACAGAAGAACGCCAGTGAGCCCAAGAGCCCAGAGGAAGGCCCCCCAGATGCTGAAGGGCCTTGATGCCTTCTCCTGTGAACCTTGTTTGAAGGAAGCAGGGATTTGGAGAAAAGACTTAGGAGGGAACCACAGTGTCCTTCTCTTATTGGACAGTCTGTCACAGAGGACTGAGTCAGGAGCAGTGCATAGAACTTGCAAAGGGGTAAATAGAAGGTCGCTTCAGGACAGACTTCCCAGACTTTATGGGGGTCCCTAAGTAGAATGAGCTTCATTAAGGTGGCTGCTATCTCTGGGATATTCAGAGGCTTAATGGCCACGTCTTGAGTGTGTGACAGTGGAGATTGATTTCTGATGTTGGTTGGACTAGTTGACGACCAAGGTGCCTTCTAAATCTCTGTTTATGTGATGCAGTGGTCTTTTAAACTCTGCCCTCTGGCATAGAGACATCCTGCTGTCCGTCAGGGTTCTCTCCTGTGTCCTCTCTTTTCTCTCTCTATTCTTTCCCTTGAAAGCCCCAGTATGTGACCTGCCCACCAGAAAAATCTGTTGATCCCTTTGCTGATCCAGTGTCCTGCTCTGTCATTGATCACGAAAGTCACTGGGATATCTGTTCAGCAAGAGCACGTGCCATAAGAGCCCCCAGGAGAGAGATTGTGAGGAACAGCCCGCTCTGTGTTCTCGTGGGCTGACCCCCTCCCCCAGGCCATACTTCTACACTTTTGTCTCTTTGGCACCCAGAGATCTATAACTTGATTGTGAGGATGGTGCTTGGGGATTCTCTTTGAGACAATAGAGTCAGCAAAGGCACATGGTACAAAATAAACACTAATTATCAATTACATTTCTCTACAGTAATAGCAAAGGCCACTGTAGAAAGGGAAAAGCCATTCCAAATAACTACAAAATGCATCAAGTACCTGAAGATCAGTCTACCAAAGCAGACAAAAACTTGTATAGACTAAATTACAAGAGACTCCTTAACCAAATAAGGAAGAGTTTAAATAACTGATGGAATAATACTCAGTGTTCATGGCTAGGACATGCCAATATTATAAAACATGACAATACTACTCAAATTAATTTACAGTTTAAATGCTATTCCAATCAAATTAGCAAAGGGATTCTTTATAGAACTTGATAAAAATAATAAAATTGATTTGTTCAAACAAAGTATGTAGAATATCCAGGGAAATAAAAAATAAATAAATTTTAAAAAATTTTTTAAAAATTATATATTTCCAGACCTCAAACTGTATTATAAAGGCTACAGTCATCAAAACCATTTGGTATTCTTGTGCACGTAGAGGTAGATGAGTGGAACAGAGGACACTGGGGAGAATTAGAAACAATGGAACTCTAACCCACTATTTGATAAACTGGAGAACATAAATTACTTAGAAAAGAACTATCTATTTTATAAAAACTTCTAGAAAAACTGGAATGAAGACAAGCAGAAATTAGGCTTAGACCAACACCTTTCCCCATATTCCACAATTCACTGTCAGTGGATATGGACATTATTATTAAAGATGATCTGTTTGAAAAAAGAGAAGCAGATCATATTCCTCTCACAGGTATGAGTAGGAGTATATTCTGAACTAAACAAGGAATGGGGGCAATTACAAAAGATAAAATAGATGACTTGGATTACATGAAACCAAAAGGTTCTGCAGAAACATAATTAATGTACGTAGGATAAGAAAGAAAACAGAATGGGGGAAGAAACCTGTGTATCAGTTTTCTCTAATAAGGGTTTGATATCCAAGGTATAGAAGTAATTAACAGACATATGCACACGTATATATTGTTGGGTGAATTATCTCCTACTGGCTCCTAGGCTTAGAGCTAAAAGAATGATGATAGCTGACATTTGCGTAGCACCTACTATATGCCAAGTGCTTTACAGACATTATCTTATTGAATCCTTACAACAGCCTTGTGAGGTAGGAGCTATTATTATCCCCATTTTTTCACGTGAGGAAGCTGAGGTTTAGTGACTTGCCCGGGTACATGTAGCTAGTAAGGGTCTAAGAGTAGATTTGAATTCACATCTTTCTGACTCCAGGACCAGCACTCTATCCACTGGTGCCACCCACCTGCCTCCCTTCAGCTGGAAGGGTCCTTCAAGGTCATCTCAACTAACCTCATTTTGTAGGTGAGGACAAGTGTCACATAGATGTCTTCTGCCATTCTTCAGTCCCCATCTCACACCCTTCCAAAGGACAGACCAAGGTGCCCTTTATCAGTCTAGCTGGCTTTGGTTTTCCTGGAAAGACGCTGCTGACCACCTGCTGAGGCATTCAGGAGGCGTGTGATCCAGTGAAAGGACCCTGGGTTGGGAGTCAGAGGTTCTGGGTCCAGGTCTTGGCTGTGGCACTAACTAATTCTGAGGTCTCAAGGCCTCCGTTTCCCTGGAGAAGTGCAATAGGAAGAGAGTTAGATTGAGAGTCAGGGGATATGAATTCTGACCCCAGTTTTGCCATTCACTCCCTTTGTGACATTAGGCAAGTCATCTAACTTCTCTAGACCTCAGTTTCCCTATCTATAAAATGAAGGCATTGGGATAGATGACAGTTAGAGTCCTTTCCAGCTTTGGGTCTGTGATCAAATGAGATAACATATTTAAAGCATTTTGTAAGTCTGACTTACTACCTTTTTTTTTTTTTTTTTGACTTTTTGGTGAGGCAGTTGGAGTTAAGTGACTTGCCCAGGGTCACACAGCTAGTAAGTGTCAAGTGTCTGGTCTGAGACCAGATTTGAACTCAGGTTCTCCTGATTCCAGGGCTGGTGCTGTATCCACTGTGCCACCTAGCTGCCCTGGGGAGAGTTTTGAAGCATCGAGACAAACCCAAAGCCAGTGGCAATAGGTGAGGCATGAAGTGATGGGAGTCTATACCAAGGTGGAGACTGTGTCATGAAGTGAAGGGTGTTATAATGATAAAGGTGACAAGATTTGGAGACTCATTGGCTACATGAGAAGAGAGTGAGTGAGAGGGAGAAGTTAAAGACAAGAAACAGGTTGGAAATGTTGTGCTTGAAAATTAAGGTAAACTGAGAACCAAAGGTCTCAGCATAATCAATTTATTCATTAGACTAACAGTAACCAATAAATTAGACCCTGAGTGAGAGCTGACAGGGTCTTTTAAACCTAAGTGTTTCTTCCTTCTGGTTGGCCTGACAGTATATCATTTGGATCTCCCCTGGCAAAGGTAAGACTATACGATTAATAGACATTTTAATGAGGAGGTAGGATGAGAATCACCTCAGCTTCTCCCCTACCAGAGAATAGGAATAGTCCTAAGAAAATAGGATTAGGCTGCAGACAGTGGGAGTAGTATGTAGTAGCTTTGCTTGAATCAAGTGAAGTTGGGTTGAGTGAGTAGTGGGTGAGGTTACAAAGGTGAATTGTACCAGGATGGAGATACAAATTTTTGTTGTATTCAGTCATATCTGACTTCATGACCCCATTTAACGTTTTCTTGTCAAAGATACATTGCAAAGGCCATTTCCTTCTCCAACTCATTTGATAGATGCAGAAACTGAGGCAAACAGGGTGAAGTGACTTGCCCAGGGTCACACATCTAGGAAGTATCTGAGGCTGGATTTGAACTCAGGTCTTCCTCACTCCAGGCTTTTAGGTATAAATTACTATAATGGAAAAGGTGGAAGTAGTTACAAGAAAAAAGCTGGGTCTTTAGGCAAGTGTCTGTGGAATGTAGGTGAAGGGTAAAATTACCAGGGTAAGGAGATTTTAGACTCACCTGGTAGCCTCAGAGAGCATTAAACTCATGCCAACTTACTTTAAGTCTTAAAAATAGAATTAAAATCAATTTTCAGTTTTATAGCTACACGGATTACCCGGGGCATGCTGGTACCCTGTACTATGATATGGAAGCGGGCAGGCATTGGGGGAAGGACAATGAGTTCTGCTTCATACACGCTGAATTTGAGATGCTCATTGGACACTAAGATGAAAATGTCCAAGAGGCAATTGGTGATGTAGAAATGAAGGTCAGGAGGGAGATGACCAGTCTGGGAACCATCAGCGTGGAGGTGACAGTTGAATCCATAGGAGCTCATGAGATCACCAAGTAATGTGGAGTATGTAGAAGAATGACAGAGCCTTTGGGAAGACTCAGAGTTAATGGGTATGGCATGGATGAAGGTCTAGCCAAGCAGACCGAAAAGGAGCAGGCAGACAGGTAGGAAAAATAGAAGAGAACAAGAAAAAAACAAGAAAGGGGCTAGTCACTGGGAGCAAAAGGTGATCAGTAGTGTCAGACTGCACTAGAAGTCAAATAGAAGAGGTCATTTAGTTTGGCCATTAGAATATCATCAGGGACTTTGGAGGGAGAAGTCTCAGTTGAGTGATGAGGCTCAAAGCCAGACTGCAGGCATGGCAGGAGAAGGAATGTAAGCATCGAATTTTATGGGGTTTTGCTTAGAAAGGGAAGAGAAACACCAGGAATGGCTCCTGGGATGGCAGCGTTGAGTAAGGGTTTCTTACATATGGATTAGCGCCAAGAGTGTTTCTGGGTGGCTGGGCAGGAGCCACTAATAGGAGGAGACTAAAGAACAGAGACAGTGGCCACCATATTGTTGTAACGTGCTGGAGAAGAGGGGAGTATTAAGGGCGCATCCAGAAGGATCAGTCTTGGAAACAAAGTAGGTTAGAGATAGGGGCAAAGGACAACGTAGTTGGAGATGATAGCAGAAGGATTTGAGATGAGAAAGGGAGAAGAGGAAACTTGTGAACATCCTCCGTTTTTCAGGGAAGAATCAGGTGAAGCCCTCAAGTGAGAGAGTGAGACATGAGGCGAGAAGACAGAGGGTTGGTGGAGCTTCTGTGGTGAGCTGGACAGAGAAATGATTAGGAAGACTGGAGGAGCAGAACCATCTATCAGTGGCCCCAGCCAGGTAGGCTTTTCCTTAAAAGAAATTAAAATTGTCCTTGGGACTTGATTGGCTCAGGGGACTCAGGATTGGGCCAGTCCTGGCTGCTGAGTAAAGTGATAAAGTTCAGTCCTTTCTTGAGGCTAGATCAGATGCCCATAGGTGGCCAACACAGGGGCAGAAAAGATGCACTCAGCTCAAAAAGCAAGATGTGGTCACTGCATATCTTTGTTGAACATCCTTCCTCTGCTATGGCACTGCATCTCCTTTGGTTAGCATTGTATGAAGCTTCCCATCACACCCCAACAGTGCTCAAGCTTCTCCGAGCTCGAGCTTCTCAAGACTTTTTGAAATACAGAGAACTTCTACTTTGACTTTGAAATTGTGAGTTATAACTAGCCCCCTCTTTCTTGGCCTTCTAATGAGAGGGGGGTACAGGACTCTGTGCATCTAGGGCCCATACTGTTTGTGTTGAGAAGCTTTTTTGGTGATTCCAGCATTTCAGCTCTCAGCAGCTGTGTAACTTGGTATCCATCCATTCCTTTCCAAGAAGTGACCCTGATAATCAGCCTACGGGCTCCCAGTAGTGGTCATCATTTGCAAAATTCTACCACTTTCATCTATTCAGTATCCCAGTGTACTAGCACAGAATTCAGGAGGCCAGGGTACATATCCCCACTCTGCTTCTTACTGGCTATGAGACATCAGGGAAGTCCCTTTACCTCCCTGGACCTCAGTTACCTAATTTGTCAAAGGAAGCATTTGGCCTCGGTGACCTCTGGGATTCTGCGGTTCACCTCTCTCCCATCTGCTGACTTGTTCCCTCCTGGCTGTCCTTTCTCTCTTGCCCTTTTTTCTGTACCTCCTCCCCCAACCTTGTCTTCTACTCACTCTTTCTCTCATCCAGCCACCTCACTTTCATGCCTTTCTGTCTCTCCTTTTATTGATCTCTCCATTCCATCCCTTACCTTTACCACTCCATCTCTTCATCCACTTTTTTTCCCTCATACTTTTCCCCCTATATTCTTTTATTTTCTTTGTTTCTCTTATCTATATCATCTCTCTGTCCTCCAATCTCCTGCCCTGCCCCTCTCACTGCTCTGTCTATCTCTGTCTCTCTTTCTCTCCTTGTCCTCACCTTACTCTTCCTTTACAAGTTTTGTCCTCAAAGAGAGTCATGGGAAGTTTATGTTGGAAGGTACCTTAGACATCATCTTATTCAATTATTTGATTTCACAGAGGGTGAAATAGAAGCCTAGAAAAGAGAAGAGAGTTGTCCAAGACCACTGAGCTATTAAGTGTAAGTGCTGAGCCTCAGACACAGGGCTTATGATTCTCAAGGCATTGCTTTTTCTCCTACCCCATCATCTTCCATCTCCCTCTTCATCCATGTTCTGACCCCTCTAGAAGGTCCCAGGGCCCCCCAGTCAAACTCTGAGGTGCCTAGATGGCCCCCTTCCTTTGACCAGCACATCCCTGCTGACCTGCTGCACCAGCTTGTTCCTCAGGCAGTAGACAAAAGGGTTCAACAGGGGGGCAACAATGGTGTTGAAGAAGGCCACTCCCTTGTTGAGGTCCAGCTGTCCCATCTGGGTTGGGTGGAGGTACATGATTATGCAGCTGCTATAGGTGATGGAGACCACCAGCATGTGGGAGGAGCAGGTGGAGAAGGCCTTGCGCCGGCCCTGGGCAGAGGACAGCTGCAGGAGGGTCCAGATGATGCAGAGGTAGGATGCAACTGTCACAGTGACGGCACCGGCCAGGGTGCACACAGCCACCAAGAAGGCAAACAGCTGCAGAAGTCTGGTGTCGGTGCATGCCAGAGCCAGCAGCGGGGTGCTATCACAGAAGAAGTGATTGAGCACCTTTGGTCCACAGAGTGGCAGGAGGAGCAGCCAGATGCAAGGCCCTGAGAGGAAGAGGAAACTTCCAGCCCAGCAGCCCAGCACCAGCCCCAGGCAGGTTTGGCTGGTCATAAGGGCTGGGTACCTCAGGGGATAGCAGATAGCCAGGTATCGGTCCACAGACATTACAGCCAACAGGAAGGACTCCACAGTGCCCAGGGTGAAGTAAAGGACCATCTGGGAGAAGCATCTGGGTGCGGAGATGGTTTTATGGCCTGTGAGGAGGTGGCTGAGGACCTGGGGAGTGATGATGGAGGTGAAGCCCATCTCCAGCAGGGAAAAATTCCTCAGGAGATAATACATGGGGGTTTGCAGACGGCCATCCACCAAGGAGAGGACCACAATGAACAAGTTGCCCAGCAGGGTCAAGAGGTAAGTGGGCAGGAGAACAGTGAATAGCAGGAGCTGCAGGCCTCGAAGGTCTGTGATACCAAGCAGAATGAACTCAGTGCCCTGGGAGTGGTTCCCCAGCTCACTCCACTCTCCTGGAGGCATCTGGAAGGGGGGGAGGGCATAAAGAGGTCAGAGGCTCTCAAAACAGAGTCTTATGCATGGGTGGACCTTTAGAGACCCGGAGAAGTCTCTCTAGGAGCATTTATTAAGTGCTCTGTGCCAGGCGCTGTGGTAGACTATAGGGAACAGGAAAGAATGGGCAGTGCCATCCTGTCATCAAGGAATCTACACCCTAGTTGTGCAGACGTGTTAATAGCTAGGCATGCACAAGATAAACATATATGTGTATATGCATGTGTCTATAGCCATGCCTCCACACATGTGTTTGTAAGTATGCGTGTGTATGTCATACATGTATTGGGTAATGGAAAGTACTTTCAGAGAGGATCTTTTGGCAGTTGGGAGGGTGTCCATGAAGTCCCCCTCAGAAGGTGGATTTGAGCTAAGCCTTGAAAGAAGCCAAGATTTTAATAGGCAGAGGTGAGTAGGGAGAGCATTCCAGGGGCTTAGATAGTCTACACACATGATGCAGAGAGATGGCATGTCATATGTGAGGACCAGCCGTGTAATAGAATCCATGGAGTCAAGCTTGTGAACACTGGGAGGGTCCCTCTGGAACACGTGCAGCTGGCCAGCCACGTGGTCCAGAGCACAGATAGATACGAGTGAGTGGGACCAAGCCCATAGCAGGGACTGGGATGGAGGGGAGCTGAGGGAGGGGGAGCCAGGTGACATAATGTGTAGTGAGAAAAGATGTCTGGAATAACCCTTATGGGGACCTAACCTCTTGCCTTCCCTAGCTTCCTTCAAGTTCATTTTGTAAGAAACCTTGTAAGAAACTCCATAACCCTCTTGCCTGAGATCATCTTTGATTTGTCCTGTGTGTAGCTTGACTCAGATCCCTAGCTCTGCTCCAGACCTGCTGAGTGACCATGCCCTTCTCTCTTCCTTTTCTGAAAAAATTAGGGGGGGCTTTGTCTCTGAATGTTCCTCACCTCTCACAAGCCAAGCCCTGATCGAACTCCCTGAAAAGATTTCTTTCAGACTGTTCCTGGCCTCCTTTATAGGCAGTAACATTGAGAACTAGAGAGGAGAAAATGTTCTAGTACTTTGGGGGTGGCCCCTGCCTGCTCTGGGGAAGAAACCCACAGTTAAACAGCACTGGCTACACTTTGTGGGGGCTCACAGCACCTTCACAACAGCCCCCCCGGGAGGGAGGGCATTCATAGACCATGGGAGCAAAGGAGGAAGCTGACAGTGTTGGTGGTGAGGCTGGACCCTGGCCCTTGTACCTGTTTCCTGCCTCCTCAGAGAATGAGACCAATGTCCTTAGAGGTCAGTCTGTTGTCCCATTCTTGCTTTGTCAGATGTCCTGTGCTAAATCAGCATATCCTGGGCCCTGAGAGACCCTGCTGGTGGCACTGAAAGGGCCCTGAATGACATCCAGCCCAGCCCTGGCTGAGCCTCCCACCCGTCTCCCTCCTGGGTGGCCAGTCCTGGAGCCAGGCAGGCAGACTGCTTGAAATTCCAGGGGTTCTGGCCAGGCATATGGCACCATACAGCAGTCTTCAATGGCCTGCTACAATAATGTTATGGTCCCCATTTTTCAGTGCCCCATCCAGAACCAGCCAGCAAGTGAGTGTCAGGGACAGAACTCCCCAGCAATGCTCTGTATGGCCCCCACAGCTTTCCCAGGGGTCCCCCTCACTTGGAGGTCTTTGAGCAAAGACCTTTCAGGGGGCTCTCTTGGCGGATCCCTGATGAGGTCCCTTCCAACTTGGATATTGTGTGATGATGGACCTGAAGCCCAGAGGGGGCAGTGGACTGCCCTGAAGCAGCCAGCCCCCAGAGCTCCCTCTGTTACCCTAAGTAGTTCTGGTGTTGTATTAATGTTACGTAAGGAGGCTTTTGGACCCAGTGAGTTCTCAGATCCCTTCCGACTTGGAGAGTCCATAATGCCAGGCTGTGGTGCAGCCCAGGGAAAGGGGCCATCAAGTGACCTCTGAGGTTCCCTTCATAATGTACAAATCTGTGATTTGTAGCTACTGTCAGCAGAGACTCCGAGGACCAGGGGACTCTCTCCTGACCTCACAGAACCTGGAACAGAATACGGAGGAAGGGGGGAAGGAAAGAAAGAAAGAAAGAAAGCAAGGAGGAAACAGGCATTTATTAAGTGATAAATATGTTGGTGGCACTATACAAGTACTGTCTCATTTGATCCTCACAACAACTCCAGGAAAAAGGTGCTATTATTTTCCTCATTTTATACATGAGGAAACAGAGTCAGGCAGAAGTTAAGTGACATGCCCAAGGTCAAACAGACAGTAAGTATCTGAGGCCAAATTTAAACTCAGCTGTCCCTGACTCCAGGCCCAGCACTCTCGTCTACTACAACGGCTAGATGCATCCATAGATGCCTCACAGACCCTTTCCTCCATTGCAGACATCTCCCATCCCAGCTGTTCTGACTCAGCTAGGTGGGCCTGGTGAGGAGCTTAAACCCCAGCTCTGACATGTCCTCTGTGTGACCTTGGCGAAGTGCTTTCCCCTTTTTTTGCCTCAGTTTCCTCATCTGAAAAATGAACAAGTTGAACTCAGTGATTGATAAGGAGGCTGAGGGTCAAACCTCTGATGTCTAACCTCCATCATTGCTCTTGCCTCTTAAGCCCACTTCGTCCAATAGAGTCCACAGTGGACTGATCCTCCGTGTGGCCACCATTCCCAGGAGCAGATATGGGTGACATTGGGGCTCCCTTGCCACAAGGGCCCAGAGCCTTTTTCCCGGTGTCAGATTTGGAAAAGGCCATGGAGGGATAGAGCAAAAGGGAAAGAGAGAGAGAGACTGAGAGGGAGAGAGACAGAGAGGGAAATGTGGACAGAGACCCAGAGAAGAGGGAGGACTTACTATTACCTTGGTGAAGGGTGGTGGACTCCGGGGCAGGATGGCTCTAACCCAGGGCTACATTTAGAGTTCCTGTTACTCCATCCTCACTCATGAGGACCAGAGAGGACATCCTGTGTCTTCCCTCTGCTGTCCCCAACCTCCCCTCTGAGCTCCTGCACCGAAATGTCTCTTGTGACCAACTTAGGCAACGGGGACCTGGGAAACTTCCAAACTTTTAATGACCCCCAAGAGTTTAATTAGATTGCTGCCTCTGAACTTTCTGTGAGGAGAACTTGCTCTGGCCCTGAGCCTGGGGGCGGAGGGGGTATGTGTTGTTGTTTTGATCTCCTCCGTGGTGCTCAGGCACAGTCGCCATGTCAATTCAACAAGCAGCCATGACTTTCCTACTGTGTTTAAAGCCCCCTTCTCTGCACTTGGAAGAAAGGTTTCCCGTTAAAATCTCATTGTTTCTGTTTCATTTATAATTTCATTGTTCCCCATCACCTGGACTAAGGAGAGAGATATTCCTCCAGGAAGTCAGCCTACGTTTGGAACATCAGTCACTTGGCTGTAGACAAAACATAACCCTAGTATACGCAATGCAAGGCTCCACATGATTTTCTCTATTCTTTATAATGGTTGAGATTTTTTGTCCTTTTAAAAAGTTACTTTGAGGCCTATACCTTAACCCTAAATGCCTGGTTGTGAGGTTTACGTCAGTCATCACCTTTTAATATCTTGGCAATCCCATTCAAGTGTCCATTCCTTACAGCCGCACACATCTCCATACACATCAGTTCGAGCCACTCTGACACCCCTGTTATCAATTTGCTTTACTCTCTGATTTCTCAACTTGACTTTTCTTATTTACCTTACTGATCTTGCCAGCAACTTCTTCTTATCCATTTTGAGTATAACTCTTCAGGGCTACTCCTTACTCCTCTAGGATTGTATTTCATCTTTTAAAATTCTTTTTAACTTCTTTCCTTGACTTTGGTCCTGCTCCTCTTCTTCTTGGTGGTCCTTAAGCAGTCTGGAGAACCACTTGTCAACCATATCTCCAACTTGAGATGACTTGAGACTGATCCTGCCTAGTCCATGCCTCTCCTGGGTGGGCCCTGGATTCAAGTCCAGACATTTCAGGTGGAGTAATGAGCAGAGCAGGACTGGGCTTCTTCATGAGGAGGAGGGTCCTGGATTATATTAGGAAGCAAGCCAGAAAGTTCTTCCACAGTGACCCCCAAAGTCAAGAAGGGGATGCTTATGTCTTGTTGCCTGTGTGACTTAGGACAAATCATGTCACCAACCTGGGGCTTGTTTTTTGTGTGTGAGAATGTTTGGGTTGGAATCGGTGACTTCTAAGGTCCTTTCCAGACGTAAATCCATGAGGAGCTGGTCTAAGAGCTATCCTTCCTGGACCCTAGACAGTCATAGATCCTTAGATTTGGATGGGACACGAGAGAACTGCCAGTCCAAAGCACTCCTCTTTCAGAGAAGAGTCAGAAGGCCCATCAAGGGGAACTACCTTGCCTAAGAACACAAGAGCCCAAGCAGAGCTGCTGTGCACGGGAGCAGGGCCTTACAAGCGGCTTTGGAATTCGTTCAATCCCCTCGTGTTCTAAAGAAGACTGAGCCCCTGAAAGGGTCAGGAGCATTACCAATGGCAAGTCCGTGATTCATCACACTGTCACAACTCACAGCAGAAACCAAAGCACTGTGGGTAGAAAGGGGTCCCAGAATCTCAGAGAGGGAAGGGAAAGGGGAGAAGCATTCTGTAAGCACTATGTGTCAGGTCCTGTGCTCAACACGTTTTCCAGATGTTACCTCATTTCATCCTCACAGTCCTGGGGGAGGCGAGGAAACGAGCAGACAGGTCCAGTGACTGGCACATAGTAAGCACTATGTGCACACATACACATATGTATGTTTGCTTTGTGTACATTTGTATGTAGTCCCCCCTATTAAATTGTAAGTTCCTTGAAGGCAGGGACTGTCTTTTGCCTCCTTTTGTATTTGCCAGCACCTAGCACAGTTCCTGGCATATAGTAGGCACTTAATAAATGCTTATTTACTGATTGATAAATACTACCTTCATTATTATTTTTACTACTGCTACTACTACCACTACTATTACTACTACTACTACTATCACCACCACTACTATTACTATTGTGATTATTAGTACTATACTCAGGGTCATATAGCTAGTAAGTATCTAATGTTGGAAGAACCTTAGTAGTAAGAAGCTGGGATGGAGGGGAGGGGAGACCAATTTTGGCTTCTACATTCATACCCAAATCTCTCACATCATAAAAAAAATGAAACTTTCACTTGACTCCACCACCATCTAAGGTTTCAGTCTTTTCCCTTTTATTTTCAAATTCCTATTAAAAACTGCACTTTCCTCCCACTTCATGGAATAAGGCTTCCATGCCCACCACTCAAATACAACCACTTTCTTTTTGGCCACCAAAATTAGTGTTTCGAAATCCAAAAGTGTCTGTCATCCATCATCCTGCTGGAATTTTCCATAGCCTTGGATGCTACCCAACACCCACTCCCCGTGCATTGCTTCCTGCCTAGACTTTAACAACACTGCCTTCTGGTGGTTCTGCCTAACTGGCCATTCCTTCTCAAGTCTTCTCTGTTGGGTCATCATCTAAGTCTTGCGTGCTAACTCTTCACGTGTCTGAGAGGCTCTGTCTGGGACCCTCTTGTCTTCTCACTATTTTTTACTGTTGAACCTCATCAGCTGTCCTGGTATCAGTTATCCTCTTTTTGCGGATATCTGCTAATTCAGTATGCTACAGTATCCAGCCCCAGTCTGTTCTTAGCTTCAGTTTCACATCAGCAGTTACCAGTGGGACATATGGAATTGACCTCATGGGCATCTCCAACCCAACACATCCTAGACGGAGCTCATGATTTTGTCCCTATTAAGACCAACTCTTCTCCTAACTTCTCTTTCTATAAGGGCTGTCTTCAGAATTAATCAGCTGTTGTTGAATAAAGCAAGGAGATAATAATAGTTAACATTCATATGAACATTACTGTGTGCCAGGCACTGTGCTAAGTGCTGGGGATACAAAAAAAGGCAAAAGACAGTCCCTGACTTCAAAGAGCAGTCTAATGGGAAAGACAAATGCAAACAAATACATACAAAGCAAACCATATATAGAACAAATTGGAAATAATTTTAAAATATTTTAATTTAACATTTTATTTTTTCCCATTTACATGTAAAAACAATTTTAACATTCTTTTTTCAAATTATTATTATTATTTTTTTTTTGGTTAGGCAATGGGGTTAAGTGACTTGCCCAGGGTCACACAGCTAGTAAGTGTTATGTGTCTGAGGCCGGATTAGGTCCTCCTGAATCCAGGGCTGGTGCTCTATCCACTGCGCCACCTAGCTGCCCCTCTTTTTTCAGATTTTGAGTTCCAGATCCTCTCCCTCTCTCCTCTCTGTTGAAAAGGCAAACAATTCAACATAGGTTATACATGTATAGCCGTGCAAAATATACTTGCATGTAAGTAATGCTGTGGAAAAAACACAGACAAAAAAACAAGAAAAATAAAGAAAGTAAAGAAAAAGTGTCTTCAGTCGGCATTCAGGCTTCACCAGTTCTTTCTCTGGAGATAGACAACACCTTTCATCATAAATACTTCAAAATTGTCTTGGATCATTGTATTGCTGAGAATAGCTAAATTATTCACAGTAGATCATTATACAGTGTTGTTGTTACTGTGTACAATGCTCATTTCATTTTGCATCAGTTCATGTAAAACTTTCCAGTGTTTTCTGAGAGCATACTACTTATCATTTCTTATAGCACAATAGTATTCCATCACAATCATGTGCAACAATTTGTTCAGCCATTCCCCAGTTGATGGGCATCCCCTCAATTTCCAATTCTTTGCCCTGGTAAAAGAGCTGCTGTAAATATTTTTGTACATGTGAGACCTTTTCCTTTTTTTGTTTCTTTTTCAGTCACTTTTGGATGCAGTCCTAGTAGTGGTATTGCTTGGTCAAAAGGTACGCATGGTTTTATAGCCCTTTGGGCATAGTTCCAAATTGCTGCAAAGAATGGAGCAGTTGTACAATTTTACCAACAGTGCATTAGTGTTTTAATTTTCCTGCATCCCCTCCAACATTGGTCATTTTCCTTTTCTGTCATATTAGCCAATCTGATAAATGTGTAGTGGTAGCTCAGAGTTGTTTTAATTTGCATTTCTGTCATCAATAGTTAAGTCAGAAATAACTAGAAGAGGGAAGTCGCTAGAGTTCAGAGGGTTTAGGGAAAGCTTCCTGTAGAAGTGGGATTTTAGTGGGAATGTAAAGGAAGTCAGAGAGGTCAATAGTAGGAGATGCTAGTGACAGGAAAGAAAGGGAGATGAGACAGTTTTCATACCTCACAGTACTAACCTCCCAGGTACCTTTGTGCTCTCTCCCCGCCAACACCTCCCCAGATTTTCAGCTCCCTTTTGTATATAGTCTTCTCTTTTTAGAGAGTTAGCTCTTCCAAGAATAGGAGTTTTTTTTTTTATTTGTTTCACTAAATATTTCCCAATTACTTGTAAAATTGTTTTTAACTATTTTTTTTTTTTTTTGGAAAAAATTTGAGTTCCAAATTTCTCCATCGTTGGTGTCTCCGTCCTTCTTGAGAATGCAAGCACTTAGATTTTTGATTACACATGTGAGGTTGTGTAAAACATTTCCATATGATGTTGTTGTTCAGTCATTCAGTCATATCTGATGTGTCATGACCCCATGGACGTATCTTTTAGCATTTTAATACCATCCATGGGGTTTTCTGGCAAAAATGCTGGATTACCTTTTGTAAGAACTCTCCACTGTGACCTGTCTGTCTTGGGTAACTGCCCCACCTAGCTCATAGTTTCATTGAGCTACTAAAGCCCCTCTGCCCACCACAAGGCAGAAATCCATGAGGGGAGTCCTGTATTAACCATGTTGTAAAAGAAACACAAAACAAAATACTAAAAATGAAGTTTTAAAAACTCAGTCTGCATTCAGAGTTCATCCTTCCTCTCTCCAGATAGCATTTTTCACTGTGGGTTTTTGTCGTGATCAGAGTAGCTGAGTCTTTCACAGATAATCAGCCTTCCAATATTGCTGTTATTGTGTACAATGTTCTGGTAATTCTGCTCACTTCACTTTGTAGCAGTTCATTATTTCATATAACACAATATCACAGCTGGTTTAGCCATTCCCCAAATGATGGCCATGCCCTTCATTTCCATTTCTTTGCCACCACAAAAAGAGCTGCTATATTTTTGTACAAATAGGTCCTTTTCCCCTTTGCTTTGATCTCTTTGGGATATAGATCTAGTGATGGTGTTGCTCGATCAAAGGAAATGCACAGTTTTATAGCCCTTTGGGCTATATTCTATAGAATGGTTGGACTAATTTACAGTTTCGACAACAGTACACCAGTGTCCCTGCTTTTCCATATCCCCTCCAGCATTTGTCATTTTCTTTTTCTGTCATGTAAGCCAATTTGATAGTTGTGAGGTTGTATCTCAGAGTGGTTTTAATTCGCATTTCTCTCATCCGTGGTGATTTATAGCATTTTTTTTTTTCACATGACCATTGATAGCTTTGGTTTCTTCCAAAAATTGTCAGTTTCTATCCTTTGGCCATTTATCAACTGGAAATGGCTCTTATTTTTATAAATTTGGTTCTGTTCCCTACATATTTGAGAAATGAGGCCTTTATTAGAGAAACTTGCTACACATTTCCCCCCTATTTTCCTTCTAAGTATGGCTGCATTAGTTTTGTTTGTGTGAAAGCCTTTAAATTGCATATAATCAGAATCATCTATTTTACTTCCCATAATCCTCTACATCTCTTGTTTGGTTGTAAAGTCTCTGCAGGGACTGTTTTTAATTTGTATCCCTAGTCCTAGGCTTGTAATAAATGCTTGTTGTCTCAGTTAGAGCTGTCCTAAAGAAGGAAGGGTTCAAACTAAGTGGATGTTTTAGAGTTTCCAGGCAGTTCTGGGGGCTGCTGGCTGTTTTCTCTACTGGCAGGGAAAGAAAGGCTAGATAAGGGCAGCCTCTCCCTTCTCCCGTTTCACCCGGAGAGCTCGTGGTTCCCATGTTTTCGGTTGTTCTCTCTGCTCAGGTGACTTCTCTCAGATGTACCTGTCCAGCTCCGACTTCTCTCCCAACCTCCAGTCTCTCGTCACCTACTGTCTGTTTAACAGTTTGACCTGGGTCCTTGCTAGCCACTGCCCAGAAGACAGCACAGCATACATAGGATGCAGACAGATGGGCACACCCCCTCATTTAGGGATGCACAGGGGTGTTCCACAGGTTCACTGGTGACAGATACATGAGTGAACATGTATCTGTAAGTGTGTGCATATATACACAATATCTGACATGTATAAATACAATCTATTTCTATAGCCTCCTGAGCTTCATGACCCAGAGAGAGTACAAAGCAGTTTGGGGTAAGATGTGTAAGGTGCAGCAGGTAGGATCTGGCTGGGCAGAAAGTTGGGAAAACAGATTTATTATAAAAGGTGCTCAAATTGTTACAAAGGAAAAAATATAAGTACTTTATTGGGAGGGAGGTTACACTAAGACACAAGGCATGGGAACTTCTTTATCAGTTAATATTTGTTAAGCTCCAGCTTTTTGCCTTTGGATAAAGAAAAGGATTTAAGTTCCCAGAACTATTCAGAGTCCTCTGAGTTTTCTTTTGTGATAGTAAAATCATGGGGGTTGGGGGGGAGTGTGGTAGATACTGAAGGTGGCTTTCAGGCTTTGGGATATTTCCAAGAGGTAGGCCTACAGCCTAAGTGTCATTGCCGCTTCCTTTTGCTCAGTCTTCTCCCTGCCACCCTGCAGTTCAGTAAGTTGCCGTGCCCTTTAGAACCCACCCTCTTAAACTCTCTTTACATCTGACCTTGCCTGGTGCAGGCCTCGGTCACCTCCTGCCTGAGCTGTTGCGGTAGCCGCTGGCTGGTCTGCTGGCCTCCAGTCTCTCCCTCCTCCTGTCCATCTTCTACTCGCCTGAGATATTCACATCTGCCCATGTCACCCTCCTCTTCAATAAAGTCCAGTGCTTGCGTGTCACCTCAAGACTTAAATATTGACATTCGAAGCCCTTCACAACCTTTCAGCCCCCCCGCACTTTTCCAGCCTTTTGACATTAGGCTGTGTCTCTAAATCTCTAAATCATGCACTTTACTCACTATCTATCCCTCTGGCCTGGAATTGTCTTCCTCCTTGTCTCCAATTCCTGCTTTCCCTTGGCTTTCTAAGGCCCAGCTAAAATTCTTTCTTCTAAAAGAAGCCTTTCCCAATCACCCAGAACACGAGGTGTCAATGGCACAGTTTGAAACTTGAGCCCCCCAGTTTCTGATTCTTGGCTGATTTTATAGGAGATGATCTGCAATCTGCTGTCCACATCCATTCTGGAAATTCTGAGGCTTTTTACCATTGCCAATAAGGGTGAATTCAAGTGGTTAACAGTCAGTTCTGGGAATTATAAGGCCCTCCTAGAAATCCTAGGGAATCAGATCCTTCTTTATTTCTTTGATCCCACCCCTAGACTTGTAGATGTATGAGTGTGTGTCCTCTCCATACTAGGGCTCAATTTCTCTGCATCTATGAGCCACCCCTTTTGTTTTGTCTTTGTTTTTGTAAATAGTATTTTATTTTTTCCAATTACATGTAAAGATAGTTTTCTACATTCATTTTTTATAAGATTTTGAATTCCAGATTTTTCTCCATCCCTCCTCTTACTCCTTCCCTCCCCAAGACAAAAAGCAATCTGATATAGGTCATACTTGTGCAATCATGTTAAACATATTTCCACATTAGTCATATTGTGAAAGAAGAAACAGAACAAAGGGAAAAACCATGAAAAACAAACAACAAAAAGAGAACATAGTCTGCCCCGATCTGCGTTCAGACTCCACGGTTCTTTCTCTGGGTGTGGACAGCATTTCCCATCACGAGGCCTTTGGAGATGTCTTAGATCTTGCATTGCTGAGAAGGGCCAAGTCTGTCAACGTTAGTCGTCGCACAACGTGGCTGTTACTGTGTGAACTGCCCCTTTTGAAGGAAAGTTCCCTTAGTGCTTGAGAACCTGAATGCCAGGGAGGAGCTTGGGGTGTGAACTGGACGGGTTTCAATTTAGATGCTTCGGTGACTCAGACTTCCCAGGCTTGTGAGAGTAGAACCCCAAGAGGATGTCTGAGATCTCCTCTGTTGGAGAAACCCGATCGAGAATACCAGGATCCCAGGCATTGATGGTGAGTAACCTCGGGGACAGTCTTGTTTCTATTATTGATTCCTCTGCACTGAGGTCCAGTTTGAGGCTGGCCCGGGAGGTCAGAAGCCTGTCTAAGCTGCTGTCTGTAGCACTGCCCTGTTCACACAGCAGGTGCTTCAGTTTCGTACTTAATCTTGCTTATGAAATTGACTGGAAGGATTTGGAAACCAGAAGCCTTGGTGCACAGATTGAATAAGAGGGAGGGGCCAGAGCCCCATCCCACGGGGGTCATGAACTCAGCCTGTTCTTTCTGGATGTTGGCACTGGAGACTTCTCCTGGGTCCCCCTCAGGGCTCTCTCCCCACTTCCTTTTTCCATCCCACAGGCCCTCCTGTTGACCAGATGCTTTCAGGTTCCCATGTCTCGTCCAGATTCACCCTCTAGAGATAATCCCCAATATTGGGGAACTGGAGAAGCCATTGGAGGGAGGAGCTTCCACAAGGAAAGGTACCAAAGGTTCCCTTCCTTTCCGAACTGCCAACACCAGGATGAGAGAGTCATCATGTATCTTTCAGAACCGTCTGTCTGGAATTGATTCCGTGCCTTTCTCTGCTTAAGAAACTTCAGTGTTTCTGCTGTATTTCTCTTGGGACTTCCTTCTGTACCTAAAACGATGCTTCAATTTCTTTGGCTGTATTTCTGCCTGAATTTCCTTCTGTTCTATTCTGAGGGGGTGGAGATTCAATTTTTTTTGGCTGTGTTTCCATCTGGAAATTTTTCAGCTCTCTTCTGCATTAAAACAATCCTTCAATATCTACAGCTATGTTTTTCTGTCTGCAAAAAATGCCTCAATTTATCTGGCCAGATTTCTCCCTGGACTTCTTCTTTTCTTTACCTAAAAAATGCTTCAATCCTAGAACTGTCTTTCTGTTTGGACTTCATTCTGTTCCCCTCTGTATCTAAAAAGCATGCTTCAGTTTCTATGGCTGTGTTTCTATCTCAACATCCTTTACTTCCTCTCTCTATATATATATCTATATCTATATCTATATATATATTCATCAAATTGCCTCAGTTCCATGGCTCTGTGTCTGTTTTGATGTACTTCTGCACGTTAAAAATGCCTTTGTTTCTATAGCTGTGTTTCTCTGGACTTACTTATCTTCCTTTCTGTATTACAAAGAATGCCAGTTTCTACATCATTGTTTCTATCTGGACTTACTTCTGTTCCTTTCTATAACTAAAACATGCCTCAGTTTTGATGACTATATATCCATCTGGACTTCCTTTTGTTTCCTTCTGTACCTAAAAAAAATGTTTAGTTATCTATAGCTGTGTTTGTCTCTGGACTTTTTGTATCAAAAAATGCCTCAATGTGTTATATGTGTTTCTTTCTGGATTTTTTTCTGTTCCCTTTTGCGCTTTAAAATGTTTCAGTCACACTTTCCACCCTTTTTTTTTTGTTTGTGTTTGTTCTGTGACTTTTCTGATAGTGACTTGGATAAAGGGAGATATGGTATGTTAAATGAACTTGCAGAAGATACAAAGTTGGGAGCATGGCTAACATTGGATGACATTCAGGATCCAAAAGGATTAGCACATGCTAGAGAATTGGGTGGAATTCCACAGGACATAAAACAGCAAGCATTCCTCCAACTATCTGGGAGTGCAGGCTTCTAGGGATCAACGGTGTGAAATATGAGGCAGAAAAGCTGACCACACTTCCAGCCCTAGGGAGAGATCAGGCCATGTCCTCTGCCTGCGTCTGATCTTGTCTAGGTCTGGTGTTCAGTTCTGGGCGCTGTGCCTACAGGGACAGAGATAAGCTGGAGTGCCCAGAAGAGGGCACCAGGATGCTGAGCAGCCTTGACTCCTGTGAGCATTCGAGGTCTCAAGGATGTGGGGGAATAAAAATTGCCTTCACTATGGAAAGGGCTGTCGTGCGGAAGAAAGTTTCTGTTTGTTGACTTTGGTTGTAGGAGACAGAGTCAGGAGCAAAGCTTGGAACTTGCAAGGGGGCAAAGAGGGTTGTTTTAAGAAAACCTTCCTAAAGTTGAAGAAGAGGAAGGGGTTCCCCCTTAGAAGAGTCATTTAGAGGCAGCTTCTTGGACATGTGACAATGGAAAGTCGTATCTGTTAACTGTCGCCCAAGGCTGAGGCCCCTTCCACGTCTCCATTTACGTGATGCTCTGAGCTTTCTGAACCCTCTGTGCACTCTCTTGCTTGATCTTTCCTCACTCTCCAAAGTTAGCAACAGTCTATTTAATTGATAATATTAATGGCATTTTTCTTAGTCCTCATTCTTGACCTCTCTGTAGTATTTGTGGTGATGGACTTTACTCTCAGGGCACACATGTTCTCTGTTCAGTGTTTCTGTGACACCATTTTCTTTTGATTTCCCTCTGATCTGGCTCGCCATCCTTCTAGTGTAGCAGCTGGGTGACCCTGGCCCTGGAGTCAAATCCGATCTTAGACACTTATCAGTTGTATGATCCTGTGCAAGTTGCTTAACCTCTGTCTGCCTCAGGGTCCTCAACTGTAAATGGAGAACATAATAGCACCTACCTCCCTGGGTTGTTGTGAGGATCAAATGAGATAATGTCAATAAAAGCTTACTTAGCACAGTGCCTGACACATAGTAGGTGCTTAATAAATGCTTGTTCCATTTCCCCTCCTTCCCTGCCCCCTTTTTTACTGAATTGTCATCCGTGTCATGACCACTTAATGGTGGTGTCTCTCAGAGTCCTGTCCTGGCTTTTCCTCTTTTCTCTCTACACTGCCTCCGTGGGTAGCCCAGTACATAATCTGATCACTGAAAAAATCTCTTGAACCTTTGCTGATCCAGTATCCTGCTCTGTTGACCACCCAAATTACTGGAATGTCTATTCAGTAAGAGGTAATGCCACAAGAAGCCTTTGGATAGAATGATTGTGATAAATGTCTTTTACTGTATTTCTCCTGGGCTCCTACTGCCATATTTCTATCTCTCTGGCACCCTATAGTTCAGAAATAAATTATGGGTGGGTGGTATGGAAAGTAGCTGTAGGTTGGAGAAGAAAACAAGTTCAGATAAGTGTTTCATGGAAAATGGGATGGGTAACAATGACCACCACATCCTGGAGTCTTAGGGAGAGAGCCCTTTGTATACAGAAAGTGCCAAATAAATGTTATCTATTGTTAACTCACCTTGTGACCATGGGCAAGACCCTGAAGCTCTGAACCTTGTAAATTAGAGATGTCTTTACTGATCCCATGGTTGTTACCATGGTCAAATAAAGAAAGATGCTTGGTAAAACATAAAACCCCATAAACATTTCAGATATTAGTGAGAAAGGGAGGTAGGGGAAAAGTGCTTTGTATTTTAAACACATCTGCCATGACAGAAACAATTTTTAAATCTAGTATCATTCTATATCAAAGCAAATTCTAGTGGACAGAGAACTATATAAACTGGTATGGTCTACCCCATCCTACCCCTATACCCTCAGAGATGTCCCTCTGCCCACAACTATCTGTAGTAACATTTATCTTGTGACAAGTCATGTTAAAATACATTTTTGGGTTAATGGGCCAAAATAATAGTCATTACTCTGTTTCTCCCTTTATTGATAGATTCATAAAACATTTGGTAATTGTGAGGCACTGAGACTACAAATACTTTGCACTGAGAATACAAACATAAGCAAAAAGAAAGCATTCCTTGCCTTCAAGAAGCTTACATTCTCACAAAGAATGTTAACATATAAAAAAGTTGCTGGAAAGTAGAGAAAGGAGTGCCCAGGTGGAGGCAAGGTGTCAAAGTAAATAGAGGCATCATGATCATGGTTGGGCACTTCCTTAAATGGAGATTACAGAGAGGAATTCACTAAGAGGAAGAGGTGGGAGCTCTCAGTGATGGGGGTACATGGCTACTGTGAGAAGATAACCAGGAAAGGGATGGACAAGGAATTCTGGGAGTCTTGAGCTGAGCCCAGGTTTGAAGGGACCAATTCCCTTGATTGTTCTGGACCTCCTCCAGATCCAAGATGACCTCTTCCCTCTGATCAATTCCTATATTCCCTTATGAAGAGAGATTTGAGCTGTCTTAGCACAGTCCATTAAAGGATGAAGAATGCAATGATTTTTAAAGACGTAAGAGATGACCTTTGTTCAAGGATTGATTTTTAACCTTTACCTATTTTAGGAAAGGCTTGTGATCGTTTATTTCTACATATTTTCAAATAGGGAAAAGTCTGGAAAGAATTATTAGACTAGGAAATATATTATTTCTAGAGAAACTAAAAAGGTTTTTAAAATTATTCCATAATGAGCTATCTTTCTCTGTGCACCATTTTCAGTTATGTTACTTTATCCAGAGTTTCCTTTCTCAAAGCTGAGAGAAATGGGAACATTTGTACTGTATATTACTGTCTTTCAGATTTGGAGCCTAGGATAAAGAGCACAGAGGAATCTTCAAAAGAGACCATTCCAGAAGAAGAATCATCATATAGAGTGAAAATTGTGAAAGAAAATTGGAAGCAGTGCTGATCATTGATACTCTACTTCTGAGGATTGTTGGGAAAGTAAGAGCCAGGTAAAGAGTCAGATGAAGAAGGAGAAGAAGGTGAGAAAAATGACCAAACATCAGAAGATTCAAAATAGAGACAAAATAAATGAACATAAGGAACATGGCAAAGCTTACACTAAATCTTCACATTTTACTGAAAATCAAAAGAACCATGCTGTTGAGAAGGCTTATAAATGTCATGAATGTGGGCTAACATTTACTCACAACTCAAGATTTATTCAACATCAGAAGATTCATACTGGAGAGAAGCCTTATACATGTAAGGAATGTGGGAAAGTCTTCAATAAAAACTCAACCCTTGTTAATCATCAGAGAATTCATACTGGGGAGAAGCCTTATAAATGTAAGGAATGTGGGAAGGCCTTCACTCAAAATTCAATCCTTATCAAACACCAGAGAATTCACACTGGAGAGAAGCCATACAAGTGTGATGAGTGTGGGAAAGCCTTCATTGAGAGTTCTGCCCTTATTGTACATCAGATGACTCATACTGGAGAGAAGCCTTATACATGTAATGAGTGTGGAAAAGCCTTCAGTCAGATGTCAAACTTTAAAGTACATCAGAAGATTCATGATGGAGAGAAGCCTTATAAATGTAACAAATGTGAGAAAGTCTTTGGTCAGAGCTCAACCCTTTTCAAACACCAGAGAATTCATACTGGAGAAAAGCCCTATAAATGTAATGAGTGTGGGAAAGCCTTTAGTCGAAGGTCAAACCTGAAGGTACATCAGAAGATTCATACTGGAGAGAAGCCTTATAAATGTAATCAGTGTGAGAAAGCCTTCACCCTAAGTTCTTCTCT
>NW_020954808.1:3027171-3099777 GCF_900497805.2 Vombatus ursinus
ACTTGCCCAGGGTCACACAGCTAGTAAGTGTCTGAGGCCAGATTTGAACTCAGGAAGATGGGTCTTCCTGACTCCAGGCCCAGTGCTCTATGCACTATGGCATCGTCTGGCTGCCAGATTCTTTGCCAGCACAAAAAGAGCTGCTATAAATATTTCAATACATAGAGGACCTTTAGGTACTATATACATTTCAGGACCTAAAGGTCTTTTTCTTTTTTCTTAGATCTCTCTGGGTCATAGACCTAGTGATGATATTGCTGGGTCAAAGGCTGTGCACAGTTTTATAGTCCTTTGGACATAGTTCCAAATTGTTCTCCAGAATGGTTGGACCAGTTCACAACTCCACCAGCAATCCAGGAAGCCATTCTTAATTCTGTTGCTTCCTCTCTGTTGATTGCCTCCATTTTCTCCTGTCAGTACATAGTTGTTTGTGCACCATCTCCCCCATTGGCCTGGGAGCTGTTGCAGGGCTGGGACTGTCTCTTATCTTCCTTTGCATGCTCAGGGCTTGGCATAGTGCCTTGCACACTGTGGCACTCTTAAATGCTTATTGAGTGACAGCCTAGATCTTTGGTTTTCTGAGCTCCTGGAGCTCAGTGTCTGTGTCATTCACCCCTGCACAGTGCCTCCCATGTCCTCCTGAGAGATGACGGGCCAGCCATGAGCCCTGTATTGGACCCCAGCCCTCAGCCTTCTGGAGATGCAGTACTGGGAGGCACCACCCACTGTCTTAGGCTGCAGCTCTCATCTTATCTATGAGCCCTGCCCTGACCCTTGCTGTCACAGTATGGTGAGGTCAAGAAGACTCTGGGATGGAGTAAGAGAACTGATTTTGGGGATTTTTAGAGACTTTAACATGTATTAATTACCACTACTTAAGAATTGTCTCCAGATAAGAATCTTCCCTCTCCAACCCCACCCCAAGAATAGGAGGAAACTTGGGCGTAAGAGTGGAGCTCAGGGAATGGACACTTTGATCCTGTCTCTGCTGGTCCCAAGTGGCCAAGTAGACTATCTTCAGAGAGTTGAGAGGCCTCAGGTTCCCTACCCCTGTTCTAGACCAATGATTTTCTGTGGGATCCTCTTTCTTGACTCTCAGTAAAATGAGTGACTGAATCACTATGATCTCTAAGGTTCTTCTCAACTCCAGCATTTTGTG
Source organism: Vombatus ursinus (assembly GCF_900497805.2). Lineage (NCBI taxonomy): Eukaryota > Metazoa > Chordata > Mammalia > Diprotodontia > Vombatidae > Vombatus > Vombatus ursinus. Next base: position 3,028,331 of record NW_020954808.1, read on the forward strand.
TCCTATGATCTCTTCCAACTCCAGTGTTCTCTTAAAATCCCTCTTAGCTCTAACATTCTAGGTGCTAAAGTCTCTCTTAACACTGAAATTTTATGTTTTTAAGTTCCTTTCTAGTTCTGAAGTTAAATAAGATTTCAAGTGCCATGATTCTGCTTTTTCCACCTCTCAGGTGAAATCTAGCCTGAGGTGTCCTACCTCCAAAAAGCACTTCCCAGACCTCGAGTCCAAAGGACTTGATGCAGATATATCAGGAATTCCCTGTGACCAGACTTGGGGGCAAGGAAAGGAGAGAAGATACAGAAACCTGTGGGCCAGGGACACTTGGCTGTATTCCCACCACCACTCTCTGATTTTTAAATCATCCAAAACACATCTGCTTATAGGGTGGCATGAATACCTGGGTAAAATGTGTCTCTGCTGAACAAGAAGTTAGGGACATGCCTTCAAGAACACTATCTTTCAACCCTTCCTATTGAGATGGGCAAGGGCTAATGTCTGTCATGCATAATCCCCTCACTAGGTTCCCTTTTCCGTATTCTTTTTTTTTCTTTTTTTTTTAGGCAATTGGGGTTAAGTGACTTGCCCAGGGTCACACAGCTAGTAAGTGTCAAGTGTTTGGTCTGAGGCCGGATTTGAACTGAGGTCCTCATGACTTCAGGGCTGGTGCTCTATCCACTGCGCCACCTAGCTGCCCCCTCCATATTCTTTTAGAATAGCAATAATATGTAATCACATTGACTTCTGCCCCTTATATCTATATCAGACTTTAACTTTATGCTTCTCTGGCAATGATCTCACTATAGTTTTACAAGTATTTCTCTGAAGGAAATAGTGGAGGTTTTAACTACCTTTTAGAGATGGGAAACTGAGGCCCACAAAAGTGTGACACAGTGAAATAAGTTTGGAAATGGAACTCAGGGTTCCTGATACCTAACCACTTTTACAGCCATCCCTCACACCCCAACAGACCCTTATTATATTATTCCTTGGGCTCTGGGCAAAGAATTCATAAACACAAAACTTAAGTCATTATTTTGGAGAAGGAAGGGAAGTTGAGCTGTGAAAGCCAAGTGCCAGCTTTTTTCCTCAGCATTCCAGGGGCTGGTGGACAAGCAAAAGAAGAGGCAAAGGAAGAGTGGGGATCCGAGAGTCCAGATCTTAGGCCAATCCTGCTCTGGGGCAGCAGAAGTCAAACTACCTTGGGATCACAGATTTTACCTTCTTCTGTTGACGGCTGCCAGAGAAAAGAGGGCTGAGGCCCCCTAATTCGAGTGGGAATGGCTAAAGAGGCCAAGGAGTCAACACATTCATTTTCCCTTCCTGACCTGAAGCCCACTTCACCTCCCTCCCCTAATCCCATAATAACCCATGACTCAGAGGCTGTTAGAATACTGAACCAGTGTAATTAACAGCGCTGTCCATGGTGGGGATAAAGGGAATGAGAAATCCCTGGTCCCTTAGAACTGCTTGGAAACACTTAGGAAGGTCATAAAATCCAAGAAAATAATAGTAAATAATAACAACTAACATTATATGGCACTTTCAATAATTCAACGTACATTTAAAAGTACCTGCTAGGTGGCCCAGTGGATAGAGCGCTGAGCCTGGAATCAGAAAACCCAAGTTCAAATCTAACCATAGATACTCACTAGCTATGTGACCCTGGGCAAATCACTTAACCTCTGTTGGTATAAGTTTATTCATCTATAAAATGGGAATAATAATAGCACCTACCTCCCAGGGTTTTGAGAATCAAATAAGGTAATAACTGTAAAGTGCTCAGCACAGTCCCTGGCATGTAGTAGGCACTAAATAACAGTTAGCTATGATGGTGATGGTGATGTGCCAGACACTAAGCTAAGTCCTGTGGACACAAATAATAAAAAGAAAGTCCCAGCCCTCAAGGAGCTTACACTCTAATGAGGCGGGGAGATAACACAAAAGGAAGGTGGAGATTAGGGGAGGTTCACCATGGGGTACTTAGCATCAGGGCATGATGTTCCTGGAGTCCAAGCCAAGTAGAAATGCTGATGAAAAGTGATGAGTAAGATGGAAAGTTCATATCCCAGCCTTTAGGGTTTATAGAACATTTAAATAGATTATCTCATTATACAATATTCAAATAGAATATCTTAAATAGATTATTAAATAGATTAGTGACCCAGAGCTAGCACCTTTGGTGTGAAGGTTGCTGAGCCCTTTTCAGGGTTGCTTATCCACCTTTGGTGTCCATCTTCACCTAACCCTCACCTGTGGCTTCAAGAAGCTGTAGCATGTTCAGCAGCTACATCTTGGTAAAACCCCCTTGGGAGACCTCAAACCACATTGTTGAAGTAGGGGGCTGTCTACCCCAAGCATGTGAAGACTTCCCCCTGCAGAATGGTGGGTGAGAACACTTTGTTCCAATGGCCATGAAGGCCGCTGAAGCAGGCACTGTGGAGTGCTTAGAGCTTGGTCACCCTTCGAAAACTCCAAGGTCATCTGCTGCGTCCCAGACCATCTCCAGTCATCTTGACTTCAGTGAAAGAGATGAGAAGAAAGAGTCAGGTTGATGATTTTGTGCAACTCAGAGGCACTTAAGTCCAATTCACACACAAGCCAAGACATCACCCCATCACGTCCTTGGTCCTCTTTGAAAGGAAAGACAAACAACACATCACAACCACCTCATTTTATAGATAATGAAACTGAGGCTGAGACCCAGAGTCATGTAGAGCGAGAGGAGCAGTGACTAGCGGAACTGGGATTTGAATTCATGTCCCCTGACTCCCAATCTAGCTCTCTACTTATTGAACCACAGCTCCTCTCTCCAGGGAAACTGATGCCTAATGAGAAGATGAGCCTTGTTATAGGTCAGAGAATTAGTCAGTGTCAGATCTAAGCCCTGAGCACAGGCCTTCTGACTTCAAATTCAGAACCCTTTCTACTGTATGACATTATCTCCTGATTGATTAGGCATGATGCAGTCAGCCTTTTTTGGGTCAGGGAGGGAGTTGGAGTTAAGTGACTTGCCCAGGGTCACACAGCCAGTAAGTGTCTGAAGCTGAATTTGAACTCAGGTCCTTCTGACTCCAAGGCTGGTGCTCCATCCACCGCACCTCCTAGCTGCCCCACAATCAGCCTTTCAGGAAAACCAAAGCCACAAGAATTGTCAAAGAACTAAGGCAGGCCATACAGTTAGATGGATAAAGGATGACTTGATTTGTCTTTTTGGTGGGGAGTGAGTTGAGAAACCTTGGAGGAAACACTTCAGGATGGGAGAAGATATTTTTCTGATATGGGGCAAGTGATATCACCTCTCTACCTATTTCCTCAACTTTTCAATGGGGAGGTTGGACAAGATGACTTTGAAGGCCCCTTCTAGCTCTAAGCGTATGACTTTCCTAATGGAAGAGTGAACGGGATCAGTCATCCAATAATGCCCTTTGACATACCCTACCCTGGCTCAGCAGAAGGAAAACATGAGACCCTTATGGATCATCTAGTCTGACGCCATCATTTTACAAATGAGAGGAAAATAGACCTAAAGGAAACAAGACTTACTTACCCAAGGGCAAGCAGTTACCAGCCCTGGCGTCTTATAAACACCTGACAGGGATCATAGAAGTAAATCTTGGAGGAAACTCAGAGGCCATCCCTGGTGCTGCGTATGGGAAGCAGCATTTTATACATCTGCTAGTGTACTTTGCTCATTTTTACAAAAGGGGAAACTGAGGACTGGGGAGTGGATTGAATTGCCAGAGGTCACACAGGTAGAATTAAGCATGTGAGGCAGGATCTCTTCCCCTGGAGATCTGCAAGGGCCTTGTAATCCTCAAAACTGATTATTAACCATTGGAGTTTCTCCTCATTTGCAATGGTGAAATAACCCAGTCTCTAGAATGCACAGCGTATTGCAGATCAGCTTCCATAAACTTAGCCAAGAGCTAGGAATCAGGTACACCTCGTTTTACATTATGCTTATGACACTTGCTAGTCGTATGACTCACTTCAATCCTCTAAGCCTCAGTTTCCTCATCTCTAAAATAGGGTCAATAATAGCTATAGTGTAATTGATTTATCTCAGAGGAATAATGCCATATTTCAATGAGGTATTTGATTTGACTTGTCACTTGTATTGACTTGAATCCACTGTTTCCAAGGGCAAGGGGGAGGCTGGCATCCTTGCTCTCATACTCTCCCTCTGCCAGGAAGTCCCTCTATCCTAGACTCAGGCAGGTACCAAATGCTACAACAAAATTGGCATAGTTCCTAAAAAGGAATGGATTATTTCATGACTTTCACGTCCTATCAAATGATCTTTCAACTCTGGATCCATGTACACATAGCTTTGGTTTCATCATTACCTAACTTTAAAAGAATGAGAAAATAAGATTCTGCAAACTCTTAACCTGGGTATCAGTCTATGTAACTCTCTTGCACAATCACATATCTAGACTGACTACAAAACATGGTAGGTTTTCTCTCCTCTATGGATTCTCTGATGTTGGGTAAGATTTATATTGTGTAAAAAAAGGCAGTACAATGGAAACAGCATTTATTAAGCACTTATTTGCTAGGTTCTGTGCTAAGAACTGATAATACAAATACAACCAGAAAGAAAGACAGTCTCTCCCCTCAGGGAGCTTACATTCTAATTGGGAAGACAGTGCACAACAGGAACTGGAGAATGGGATAGACTGGAGAGATGCAGGTACCCATTTGGGCTATTTGGCATTCTAGTCCAAAAGGAGTAGCTGGGAGGACAATGAAGTTGGCCTCCCTGGGCCTCTGACTGAAATGAAAGCCTGAGAATGGGAATGGAGAAGGAACTCACCAATGGGGGAAGGAAGCCAGCATGGCAAAGGAATGCCACGCTGTGGCATTAAGTCATTAATCCTCATTAAGTCACTTAACTCCAACTCCCTCCCTGACCCAAATGTTCACATTGAGGAAGCCCCAGACACTGAGAGACATTCCAAGGTGACATGGCAACTGAGGCATGGTCTTGAAATCTGGGATGTTAGAAGAACAGGATGTGAATGTCTGGGGCAAAGGCTGGGAAAGCCTTTAGATATTTGTTACATTTCCATGAGTTCAATGCAGTAAAAATCTTCATCTTCTTTGAATTGACAAGCAGACTCAGTACTCATGCAAGGTTGGCTGGAAGGTTCAGTGGAAGCTGGTGCCCATTGGTAGCCAAATTTCCCTTTTCTGCGCAAATCATCCCTATTCTATCAACAGTCCTACCTTTTTCCATTTTTTGTTTGTTTGTTTGTTTTAGGCAATTGGGTTAAGTGACTTGCCCACTTACACAGTTAGTAAGTGTCAAGTGTTTGGTCTGAGGCCAGATTTGAACTCAGGTCCTCCTGACTTCAAGGTCGGTGCTGTATCCACTGCACCACCTAGCTGCCCCTATAAGGCTCTTTTCTAGTGGTAATCTTCTGATCTACAAGAAGGTTGGCCTCTGAAAGAAGACCTTTCTACACATAAGCATTGAGCTCTCTGAATGAAGGCTTTCATACATTCATTACATTTAAGGCTTCTCTCCAATATGAGTCGTCTGATTGAAAAATCACATTTGAGTTCTGCTGGAAGACTTTTTTCCCACTCATTGAATTTATAAGATTTCTTTTCAGTGTGAATTCTCTAGTATTTAATAAGAGTTAAGTTTTTAGAATAACTTTTCCTACATTCACTAAATTTTAAGACTTCACAACGCTATGATTTTGTGATATTCATAGAAGTTTCAACATTGACTGAAGGCTTCCCCACATTTCTTGTATTTTTAAATTTTGTCTCCAGTTTGAATCTTGTGGTGTTTGGTCATTTTTCTCACATTATTCTCATGCTTTAGCTCCTCACTCTTTCTGGGTTTCACTTTCTCCACATTCCCTACAACTAGAGTAGCAATGATTAGCACTGTGGAATCTTTCAGTCTTCACTCTATGGGATGATTCTTCTCTGGGACTGTTCTTTGGAATTGTCTCTGTGGTCTTATTTAGCTCCAATTTTGAAAAAATAGTAAAATATAGTAAAACTGCACCAATTCTTCGAGCTCTGGGAAAGGAAACTCTGGATGAAGTAATGCAACTGAAAATGGTTTAGAGAAAGGTAGAACTTTTCTCTGGAAAATGAAATCATGTTTTAAAGACTCATTTTTAGCATCTCTTGAAATATTGAGAAATAATATTTCCCCTAGTCTAACAACTATTTCCAAACTTTTCATACTTAGATAAGTAGAAGGCCATGAATAGAAACCTTTCTAGGGAAATGCTTAGAATGTCGGTAAATAGGTCATTTAATTTTAGGGCTGAAAGAGACCTAAGAACATAGAATGTCAGTGTTGGGAGAGACCTTAACACCTAGAATGTCAGAGCTGGGAGGGACATTAGGCAGGGAATGTTGGGATCTGGAAAAGACCTTAGAACACAGAATGTTGGGTTTGAGATCAAGAGGCTTCAGACACTCATTTCACTGAGAATCCAGAGAGAGGAAGGTATTTGCCAGTGATAATATGGAGAGCCCTTTGTGGAAGTGAGTCTAGAACCTAAGCTTCTGGACTGTCCGAGGTCTATTCTACAGGGCTGTATGTGGTCAACAAGGACAAGATCAATGTGTCCATTCCTCCCACTCATAACTCTATTTCAAGGCTCCTTCTGCTCCTGGGGAGAAGATATCTTATTTGGAGACAACTCGTAATTGCTGTTAATTAATAAATGGTAAGGTCCTAATTAATCCTCAGGGTCAATTCTCTTGCTCCATCCCAGGATCACCTTGACCACATTGTATTTTCACAGGCAGAAGTCAGAAGCAGCACTGCTCAGGTCAGGGGTCATGAGCTGAGGGCAGGACCAAAGGGCAGGGATTAGATAGTGCCATTCTGCTAGCACTGCTTCTCCTGGGAACTGCAGGTTGGGGTCCAACACAGGTGCCAGGGATGAGTGCATTTTGTCCCCTGAATTGAGGGTTAGGTTAGATTTGGACTAAAAAAGCAGAAGGGATAGATAATCATAGAGACTTATTGGGCATCAGGTCTGGTTAGCACCAGGAACTTGGAGGTAGGAGGTGTAGGAGAAAGAGCTCTGGGCCAAGAACCAGGAGCCAGGCAATAAGATGTCTCCTTTTTTTTCCCCTGACTTATTGTATTACTCTGGCCAAGTACTTGCCTATCTCAGGACCTCAGTCCCCTCACTTCTGTGAGGGAGAATAGAAAGATACTGAGATGGGTGGTCTCTATGAGTTTTCATGACTGTCAGAAATGGAAGGGATCTCAGAAATAATCCAGGCCAATCCTACCTCTTCATTTGGCAGATGAGGAACCTTCAGAGGGGAAAGTGACCTGATCAAGGGCATACAGCTAATAACTGGTAGTGCTAGGATTGCAACTGGACTTCAGACTTTAGTTCCAGGACTCTTTCTATTGTATACCAGTACCTCCCTATGACTTACAATGACAAATAGTTTAGAGCCAAGACTGGACTGGAATAGATGTTGGAGAACCTGCCAATTCCAAGGTCTATGTTTTGCTCTGCACCAAGGACAGGGATGTGCTGGTGGCAGCTGGAGCCAGCTCCACTGGATGGGATTGTTAATATTTTTAGGGTATTTACCCCCACAGAACTCTGCAATGGCTACAAATCAAGGCTTGATTTATGGCTTTCTTGATTGTCTAGACTTAAAAAGTGATAGAGAAAATGTTAACACTGCAGATAAACTTAAAAGTGTATTATTTACACAATCTTTTAGAGAGCCATTTGTTAACCATTGACTAGCACAACTCAGGCCAGGTGGAAATTGCCTTAAAAATCAAAGTTTTGGTTTTGGGACTAAGGAGGTTGGGGTTTGAATTTCTGATGGGGGCCGAGGTTAAGTCTGTGACTCACCCAATACAGGAATTAAATTCCTTTTCCATTAGCACTGGATTGGGAGTGTAAAACTTTGGGATCTTATCTAAACTCTCTACTTATGTTTTTAATATTTAAAAAAATTTTGGACAAAAAGACAGCTTCACTGGGCTCCAATTTCCCATTGGGAAAATTGTGGATTGGTAAAAATGATTTCATGGCATCTCCCAGCTCTAAATCTGTGAACCTGTGAATTTAAAGATGAGGTGGAGGTGAATGGTCCCTAGAAGAAGAGTTAATGGGTTCTCTTTTCTTTTGAATCTGAAGGCATACTAGGTATGACTAGGAAGACCATAGTTCTGGATGAGAGAAGGGCAGAGATTAGAGTCTGGGTTGGTGGTAGAGGAGTGATCTGAGCAGGCAATCTGTGAGTCAGTAACATTTATGAAGCTTGCTAAGGACCAGTCCCACTGTGTACACCAAAATTACAAAGAAAGCCCCCTCCCCCCAACCTACTTAAAAAATCATCACCACAAAAACAGTACTGCCCTCAAGCAGACAAGTTGCTTGTGAAATTGAGTGGAAGGATTTGGAAACCACAGTTTTCTTTTTTTACCTTAGACTCTGAATAAAAACAGGAGGGGCCAGAGGCCCATCTTATAGGGGGACAGAAAATATCTTTACTCATTGGAAACTAGCCTCTCCAGGATCCCCATTTTCTGAGGGCTCTTTTCCTGCTTCTCTTTTCTATCCCATCCTCATCTCCCATAGGCCAGCATCTGCTCCCTTCTGTTGGCACTAAGTCCCTAACTCTTGTTCCAGAAATCTTTCTCCAGAGATGATGCCTAAGACTTTGGAGTTGGAACCCCTCCTACTTTCAAAGGGAAGGTGTCAAGATCTTCCCTTCAGAACCTTTAAAAACCAAATTATTGTGCTCTCCTAGAGGGTAGGTAATCTTTTACCTTTCTTTGTATCCCCAGTTCTTTTCCCCTTAGTTCTTAGCAAGCACTTCATAAATGTTTCTTGATGTTTCCTAAGCTGCTGGAGCTAATAGTCTGTGTTATTGACCCTTACATACAGTGTCCCCCATGGCTTTCTGAGTGATAGCGGAGCAGCTCTGGCACATGTGTGGGACCCTTGCCCACAGTTCCCAGGAGAAGCAGTGCCATGAGACTGACCCTATCCAGCCCTTGCCCGGGGCTGCAACTCTCAGTTCACTTATGATCCTTGCCCTTAACAGTGCTATCCTCTATGTTCTAAGGTCCTTCCCAGCCCTGAAGTTAAATAAACTATGTATTCTGTACCCTATGATTCTACCTTCTTGAACTCTCCAGTTGAAAGTTGATCAGAGGAGTCCTCCTACCTCCAAAAGCATTTCCTAGACATCTAGAGTCTACAGGACTTGTTGCCTGGATTCTCTTCTCTCTTAGAAGACTTAGAGAAAGGGGCAGCTAGGTGGTGCAGTGAATAGAGCACCAGCCCTGGAGTCAGGATGACCTGAGTTCAAATATGCCATCAGACACTTACTAGCTGTATGACCCTGGTCAAGTCACTTAACTCCAATTGCCTAAAAAAAATTAACTAATACATATTTTGGGGCAGCTAGATGGTGAAGTGGGTAGAGCACAAGCTCTAGAGTCAGGAGGACCTGAGTTCAAACCCGGTCTCAGACCATACACTTGACCCTTACTAGCTGTGTGACCCTGGGCAAGTCATTTAATCCCAATTGCCTTGCCAAAAAAAAAAAAGACTTGGGGAAGGGGAAGATGGAGAAAAGATGGGAAAATATCTTGAATAGGGACTGCAAGATGCTCTCTACCTCCATTGTATGATTTTTAAACACCAAAGTTGATCTGTGTTGTTTGCAAAAACAAACCCCCAAATCTAAAAGTTTTAGAAAAAAATTTATTAGGTCGTTTGGTAGAGGAGAGCAATCTGGAAAGAGCTTCTCCAGCTAATATTTAATTTGGGTCTCACAAATATTTTTCAGAAGGAGGTAGTGGAGGTATTAACCCCTTTTATAGATGGAAAAAATGAGCCCAGACAAGATTTGTCCTAGATCATTCAGTGAGAAAAGCTTGGTAATGGAACCAAGGGCTTCTGATGCCTAGCCACCTATATACACACACAAGCACCCACATATACAAACACCCACACATAAATACCCTTATTGTTTTACTCCCTGGACTTTGGGTAAAGGTTTAGTAAATGGGAGATAAAGTGAGTATTAAGAGAGAGTTGGAAAGCTGAGCTGTGAAAGATAAGAGCCAGGGTTTTCCCTTAATTTTCTGGGGCAGATGGATAATCACGATGGCAGGAACAAGGATCCAAGAGATTCCAGGTCCCAGGGAATTCCAGGGAAGGGAAACTCTCACCTTGGAGTTTCAGATTTTGTCTTCTTGTGTCAACTCTGCTGCCAGAGATAGGAGGGAACAGACACCCTAACACTGGTGGGAATGGGGGATAGGCCAAGGAGTCAACACCCTTACTTTCCCTTCCCTACACAAACCCTGTACTCTCTACTTTAGAGTGAGTGGTGCTGTCCGTGGTGATAGTAATGGAATGAGATCCCTGGTGCTTCAGAGCTGCTTGAAGGCACTTAACTTTCCTATTGCACTGTAGCTTCTCTCACCAGGGCAACTGAGCAAGAAGAGATTTGCCTAAGGTCACAGAATTAGTCCTTGCCAGAAATACGACCTGGACTCAAGTTTTCTGACTCCAAATCCAGGACCCTTTCCTCGAGACTGTACTGTGTACTGACTATGTAGTTATCTGGTCAGCAGCCTCTTTCCAGGAAAATCAAAGCCAAGACAGATGTCAAAGATCCATGACCAGTAGATAGAGAAAGAGCAGTTTAATCTACCCTTTGGTAGAGATTGAAATGAGTGAACTTGGGGAAAGGGAGCTGGATGATGTGAAAGGACATCTATGTGACACTAGGCAACTAATTTCTCTTCTCTGTGCCTCAGTTTCCTTAACTCAAAAGGAGATTGGACAAGATGACCTTGAAGGGCTCTCTTCTTCTAAGCCTGTGATCCTCCAAGTGGGAGAGAGAGAGGAATCATTCATCCTACAGCCTCGTTTGGCACGCCCTGCCCCGATGCTATAGGAGGAAAATATGAGACCTTCACATGCCATCTAGTCTCAGTCTCTCTTCTTACAAATGGAGGGAAATGGGCCTACAGGAGACAAGAGACTTGTCCAGGTCACACAGCTATGAACCCTGACACAGATCATAGATGTAAAGCTGGAAGGAACCTCAGAAGCCACCCCTGGTGCTATGCTGGGAAAGCAGGATTGTATACACAAGCTAGGACACCTCCTTCATTTCATAGATGGGGAAACTGAGGACCAGGGGGTGACCTGACTTGTCAATAGGCACACAGGTAGGATTAAGCAAATGAAGCATAAACTCTTTCCCCTGGAGTTATGGAAGGGTGTTATAATTCCCAGAATTGATTGTTAACCGCTTTAGTTCCTCTTCATTAGCAATAGTAAAATGGCCCAGAGTCTCCAAAGCAGACTTGCACAACTGCTTATGTTGTGGTTTGGGGTGCTGGGAACCCAAAATGTGAGAGTATAGGGGGGTCTGCCTCAAAAGAATTTGACCACTCAAGCCTTCTAGTCAAAGTGGTGAGTTTTATTATAAGACCTGTATGGTGGGCAAGATTCCTAGTAAATCTGTGGATTTGATAAGGAAGGGACTTATATACAGAAAAAGCTATGAGAAGATCTGGATGGGATTAAATAGTGGTGAATAGCCTGGGGTGGGCCAGGTGCAGACAATGAAAGGAGTTAAGTAGTCAGAGAGCCACAGTGAAAGGGCAGTTAAAAGGATTATTGAGTATCTAGGTGGGCTGGGATGGACCACATGCCTATGGCAAAATGCCAGTCTGGGAAAGTTCAGGGGCTGGGTCATGTGTGGGAAAGTTCAGGGGCTTTTAGGGGTCCAGGTCTTGTCACCTCATCAGTTTCAGACCAACTTCCATAAATTTAGCCAAGAACCAGCAATCCCTTGAAACCAGGAAGATCTGGTTTCAAGCTGAGCCTCTCACACTTGCTATTTGTGTGACTCTTTCATCCCTCTGAGCCTCAGTTTCCTCATTTCTAAAATGGGGTCAATAACACCAATAGTACTCATCTCATAGGGCTGTTGTCAGATTCCAATGAGGTATCTGATTGGGCTTGTCACTTATATAGAAACATTGATCTAGTGATGTCAGGCAGGCTGGCAACTGCACCCTCATCCTCTCCTTCCAGGAAAGGGACCCTCTACTCTGGACTCAGACAAGTACCAAAGGTTACAATAAAACCAACATAGGTTCCAAAGGGAACTGGGGTATTTCACCAGCATCATTTCTCAGCAAGGAGCCCTTCTACTCTGTATGCATACACACATAGGCTGGCTTTCATCACTGATTACTTTAAAAAGACAATCAAGCTTCCTATCTGAGAAGGAACACTTCAGTTTCTACAGAAATCCCAGACCACATGGGACTGTTCCCAAAGAGATGAGGGACCTGTTTTTAACTAGAAGTCTCCTCCTCACTATCTCAATCTGACAAAAAGATTCTACACTATAACCTGAAATGCAGAAATGGTTTAATATGAGGAAAATGATGATCTTAACCATAAGTGAGGAGAAAGGGGGATAGAAAAGGCTAACAGAGGAAAGAGCCCCAAAGGAGATATCGACCAAAGAGAAGATGCAATAAGCAATCCTAGTTGACCACAGGCAGAAGGTCTATTCTAGTATGAGGTGTGACACTAGCACCTAAAACTCTGGGTAGAATTAACTATTCAAAAATTTCTGGAGCAAGAATTATGTACCTTCTAGATACAGGTCCTTAGGCCTCAGGAGCTTTCCCACATAGTTGGGATTGGATCTCGATGCAAAGAAATTCAATCATAAAATGTAAATTCTCCCTGAAACGGACTCACCAAGATTGCTAGAGTTCTTGGGATTATCCATTGGATTTCTTGGACTAGTGAGCCTCAGATCTCCCCTTGAGCCACTGCTTCCAGTCCTGGGCAGCTTGTGTCCACATAGATCTTGGGAGCCTTGGAATTTCTTCCCAGCCTTCACAGCCCAAGACCCTCCCCCAGGCATTCAGGTTCTCAAAGGAGAGTTGGAACTGCCCTCCCAGTAAGTGTGGTTTCCAGCTGCCTCAGACCTGAGGTTAGAGATGGAGAAGGTACACCCTCAGAAGTTGGAGATTCTGTGTCTAATTCAAGGATGGCAGAGGGGTTAAAAAAAACTTTGTAGGCAATGCTTCTCAAACGTGACCTGATTTTAGTTAGGGCTGATGATCTGTAAGGGACTGAAACAATATCTAGTTCTCATTCAGAAAATCTAGAGTCTCTCAGGTGCTGCTAAAAGAAGCTCACTCACTGTAGCCATTCATGGACTGGGGCCAGATCTAAAGCTTAGGCAAGGCTTCCTGGAGGCTATGCCCTGCTTGTAAGGCAGTGATGGAATTAATTTGCTAACATCTCGAGGCCCAACAGTCAAAATATCTCCAGGGTACCTGAATGAGAAGTCAAACAATTGCCTTAAAAAAAAAAAGGTTCATTGTGGTTTGTAACTGAGGAGGTGAACTCCCTGAGACATCCAAAAAGAATCCAGTAAAACCAATCACATTGTCTGATCTTCCTGAGTGGGTGTGGCTATTTGGGGAAGCCTAGAGATCCCTTCTCAGAATAGCTGGTTTAAATACATAAAATCCATAGTTACAAAGAAAAACAATGATATTAAACTACAATAATGAAAGTATTTTTTAAAAACCATTTCATAAAGATGTACATTGATGTAGATTAAAGCAGGCAGAGCCTAGAAAACAATATAGCCAAATGACTCCAAATATATAAACAGAAAGAGTAATCTCAAGATGAAATGAAAAGGAATGTTGTTAAATTGGAAGGAGTGGTGGCCCAGCCAAGATGGCAGAGGAGCAGGAGCAGCTGAGTTCCCTTCAACACACCTCCTCCACAAAGATGGAGACAATGTCCCAGATCAAATTCTGCTTGAGAAAGCCAAGAATGAAAAAAAACCAATGAGTCATTTTTCCAGATCAGGTCAACATAGGGAGACAGAGAATGTCTGTGGACCCTGGACATGATCTGGAAAGGGGCTCACTGCATTTTAGAGCAAAGAAAAGCTGTGTACCAGAGCAAGAAAAGATCCCAGATCCAGCATATTTGTTTTTGTTGTTCGCTAGTTTTCAGTCATGTCCAATTCTTCATTAACCCCATTTGGGGTTTTCTTGGCAAAGATGGTAGAGTGGTTTGCTATTTCCTCTTTCAACTCATTTTACGGATGAGAAAACTGAGGTTTAACCTTCATCATTATTGTCATCATCACCATCATCATGACTAGCAATTATAGTGCCTACTATGTGCCTGACATTGTGCTAAGCACCTTACAAGTATTATCTCATTTGATCCCTACAACAACCCTGAGGTGTAGGTGTTATTATTATCCCCATTTTGCAAAAGGGAAATCTGTGGCAAACAGAGGTTAAGTCTTTTGTTTCTTTTAGATCAACTTCCTGCTATTTATAAGATAAAGAGGTTGGACCAGATAACCTGTAAGGGTCTCATATTTTCTTCTGAATCACTAGGGCTGGACATGCCAAAGGGGATTGTTAGGTGAATGATTCCTCTCTATCTCTCAACAGTATAGAGGTAGTAAGTATCTTGAGTCTGGATTTGAACTTAGGTCTTCCTGAATCCAAATCCAGCAATCTTGCCCCTCCAGACCCTGAATGGAGCCTGGAGGATAATAACCAGGGAAGGAGTTCCAGACCAAAGAGAAGCCTGCACTCCTGTCCCTCTGAACTTACGGTTTTCCCTTCTTTTATCCATCTAATTGGATGCCTTGCTCCCATTCTTTCCCACCCTTGCAGCCTGGATTTTCCTCGAAAGAGGCCACTGACCACATGCCTAGTCATTCAGGAGGCAGTATAGTCTAGGGGAAAGAGCCCCCCAAATTAGAATTAGAAGGCTTGAGTTCAGGTCTTAGTGCTTACACTAATTCTGTAGCATTGGACAAGTCTTTTCTTCACATAGTATGAAGTTTAGTTTCCCTGGAGAGATGTGTTGAGGTGCAATAGTAGGAGAACCAGATTGGGAATCAGGGGATATGAGTTCAAATGGGTTCAAATATTCACTATCTCTAACCACAATGGCCCTCAGTTTCCTTGTCTGTAAAGTGAGTGGGTTAGGATAGATGACAATTAATTCAGTTATGGGTCTAGGACCAACTAAGATAATATGTTTAAAGCATTGTGCAAGCCACAAAGTACTATATAAATACTAAATTTTTTCATTAACTTATTTCTATGGATTCTATGAGCTTTTTAAACACCTTGAGCAGCAACAAAGGACCAAGGATCTTTCATTAATTTTACCCCCACCACAGATAGCACTGATCACTCTAACCAGTCTCTTAGCTAGGGCTTAGGGCAATAGTGAAGGGAGGCCAGCTGGAATTCAGGTAGGGAATTCTTTACCAGGTAGAGAAAGTTGAACTGTTGACTCCTTGACCTTTCCCCTATTCTCACCAGTGTTAGGGTGCCTGCTCCCACCTATATCTGGCAGCAGAGTCAACACAAGAAGGCACAATCTAAAATTGCAAGGCAGGAGTTTTATTTCTGTCCTCATTATCCCCAGAACAGAACCAGATTGGGATCTGGAATATCCTGAGTGCCTTCTCTTCCTTTGCCTTCCCTTTTGGAGAAGCCCCTCACTGAACTTTCAGAGTTCAGCTTCCCAACCTACTCCAAAATAATATGACTCATGTCTCACATTTATGAAACCTTTACCCAGCATCCAGGGGATAACATAATAGGGGTGTCTTTGGCTCTGAGGGTGTGTATGTGTATGTATGTATGTACTTGGTATGTGAGTGAATGTATGTATATGGCTAGGCATCAGGAGCCCTGGGCTCCATTTCCAACCTTATCTCATTGTGTGTCCCAGGACAAGTCCTGTTCTCTTCGTGGGCCTCAGTTTCCTCATCTGTAAAGAGGAGTTAATGGCTCAAATGCCCCCTTCAGAGAGATATTTGTAAAATGAAATCATGGCTGGTAAATCATAAAATTAAAGTATCATACAAATATAAGGGGAAAGCATAATTATTGCCACATATTAAAATGATTATATAAGAATAATGAAGCTGAGCACCCATGGAATTATTCAGGACAGATATCAGTCATTGCCAGGCCTAACAGGAAAGGAGCTGAGAGTGAGTGTTCCCGAAGGCTCATTCACACTCTTGAGTCTCTAACAAGGGCATCTGTCTCCTATAAAACTGTAAATCTTGCAGCCACAAAGCAGAGGGCTCTCAAAAGAACTCCTCACTGAGATCAGATACCCACAGCATGGACCTTGAAGAGGAATGAGAAAGCAGAAAACCATCCTGGTGTAGCACCACTGAGAAGAAGACATCACAGGCACACTACCTCTAAGGTCACTAGCAGTTAGTCCTAAATTATAGAGGGCCCTGAAGGTCCAGGCCTCTGAACTTCAAATATCCCAAGTGGAGAGACCTAATATCATGTAGTATAGGTCAGCATAAAGAAATGGTGGCTCCCTGTCATCCATGCTCTGAAAGGTTTATATCACATAGCATGGAGTTCTGACCTGGAGTCAGGAAGACTCATCTTGGTGAGTGCTAATCCGACTAGCTCTGTGACCTTGGGCAAGTCACTTAACCCTCTTTGTCTCAGTTCCTCATCTATAAAATGACCTGGAGAAGGAAATGGCAAAGTACTCCAGTATCTCTGCCAAGAAAACCCCAAATAGGGTCATGAAGAGTCAGACAGGACTGAAAACAACTCAACAATGCACACATTTAAAGCACAGAGACACACATAGAGTAAAGGTGAGGGAGCTGGAGCAGAATCTATTATGCTTCAGCTGAAGTAATAAAGGCAGGGGTAGCAATCATGATCTCAGACAATGCAAAAAAAAAACCAGATTTAATGAAAAGAGATGAGGAAGGAAATTATATCTTACTAAAAAGGTATCGTAGACAATGAGGTGATATCAATACTAAACACATATGCACCAAATGGTATAACATCTAAATTTTTAAAGGCAAATTAAATGAATTATATGAGGAAATAGTAAAACTATACCTCTAGGGGACCTCAACTTTTCCCTCTCAGAACTAGAAAAATCTAACAAAAACAAATAAACAAGATTGAAGTTAATGAGGTGAATAGAATTTTAGAAAAGTTGAGATATGACAGACCTCTAGAGAAAATTAAATGGGAATAGAAAGGAATATACTTTTCTCTCAGCAAAATTGGCCATGTATTAGGGCGTAAAAACCTCATAACCACATATAGAAAGTAGTTTGCAGAAACTAGGTATAGACCAACAGCTCACACCATAGAAGATCAAAATGGGTATATGATTTAGATATAAAGGGTGATACCATAAGCAGATTAGGAGAGCATGGAATAGTTTACCTGTCAGATCTATGGATAAGGGAAGAATTTATGACCAAACAAGAGATGGAGAGCATTATGAAATGTAAAATGGATAATTTTCATTGCATTAAATTCAAAAGGTTCTGCGCAAACAAAACCAATGTGACCAAAATTAGAAGGAAAGCAGAAAACTTAGGAAAATTTGTTTTACAGCAAGTATCTCTGATAAAGGCCTCATTTCTCAAATATATAGAGAACTGAGTCAAGTCTATAAGGATATAACTCATTCCCCAGTTGATAAATGGTCAAAAGACATGAAGAGATAGTTTTCAGACAAAGAAATCGAAGCTGTCTATAGTCATATGAAAAAAATGCTCTAAATCACTATTAATTAGAGAAATGTGAATTAAAACAACCCTGAGTTACCACTTCACACCTATCAGATTAGCTAATATGACAGAAAAGGAAAATAATAAATTTTGAAGGGGATGTGGGAAAATTGGGACACTAATGCACTGTTGGTGGAGCTGTGAACTGATTCTGAACCATTCTGGAGAGCAATTTGGAACTATGTCTAAAGGGCTATAAAACTGTGCATGCCCTTTGATCCTGTTATACCACTACTAGGTCTGTATCCCAAAGAGATTTTATATTTAAAAAAGGAAAAAGAAACTATTTGCACAAAAATACTCATAGCAGTCCTTTTTGTGGTGGCAAAGAATTGGAAATTGAGGGAATGCCTATCAATTGGAGAATGGTTGAACAAGTTGGGGTATATGATTGTGATGGAATACTATTGTGCTATAAGAAATGATGAGCAGGATGCTTTAAAAAAAACCTGGAAAGACTTACATGAACTGATACAGAGTGAAGTAAGTAGAACCAGGGGAACATTGTACACAGTAACAACAATATTGTACAATGAACAACTGTGAATGACTTAGCTATTCTCAGCAATATAATGATTCAATACAATCCCAAAGGACTCATGATGAAAAATGCTGTCTTCTTCCAGAAAAATAACTGATGCTGTCTAAATATTGACCAAAGCATACTATCTTCCTTCCTTCCTTCCTTCCTTCTTTCTATGTCTTTCTTTCTTATTGAAGTTTTTGTCTACAAAATGACAACTATGGAAATGTTTTACATGATTGCACATGTATAACCTACATCAGATTGCTTACTACCTCAGGGAGGGGTGGGGAAGGGAGGGAGAGAATTTGCAACTCAAAACTTTGAAAAACAATGAATGTTAAATTTTTTTTTTTACATATAGTTGGGGGGAAATGGAATATTCTTTTTTCTTTTCTTTTTAAATTAATGTATTTTTAGTTTTCAACAATCAGTTCCATAAGATTTTGAGTTTCAAATTTTCTCTCCCTCTCTCCCCACCTCCTCCCCAAGATGGTGTGCAATCTGATATAGACTTTACATACACATTCTATTAAATATATTTTCACATCAGTCATGTTGTAAAGAAGAATTAGAACCAACAGGAGGAACTACAAGAAAGAAGAAACAAAACAAAACAGAAGAAAAAAAAGAGCAAATAGTATGCTTTGATCTGCATTCGAACTCCATCATTCCATCTCTGGATATGGATAGCATTTTCCATCATGAGACTTTTGGAGATGTCTTACATGCTTGCATTGCTGAGAAGAACTAAGTCTATCAAAGTTAGTCATTGCACAATGTGACTGTTACTGTGTACAACCTTCTCCTGGTTCTGATAACTTCACTTAGCATCAGTCCATACAAGTTTTTCTGAAATCTGCTTGCTCATCATTTCTTATAGCACAATAGTATTCCATTATATTCATATACCACGACTTGTTCAGCCATTCCCCAATTGATGGGTATCTCTAATTCTTTGCCACAATAGGAAAATGGAATATTCTTTAAAAATAAAAAAAGAAATACTTAGTATAGCAAGGAGAAAGAAAGAAGAGGCTTTACTATTTCTCATCATCATGGTACATGAGAAGAAGACTATAGAGAGTGGAAAAAGGAACAGGGGGAATAGGTATCAGATGCTTTACCCTTTATGAACCTGAGAAAAGGGGTTCAGACATAGATTTACAAATTTTGGTGAAGAAATGCATCCAACTAGAGGGAGAAGTAGGTGAAAATAGGGATTCACACACATGTACACATATATATGGGGTATATATAATATTTTAAGGTTTTAAATATATAAATATAATTGTTTTATAATATGGTAACATGTAAACCTACACACATATATACTATAGAAGTAGGATAATAGCAGGAAGGGAAGTGTCACAAGCACAACAAACTTCATGATTGTGAAGTAGTCAGAGGATGGAAAGGATAGGAAAGAAAAAAAGGATTAATTTTTATTTTTTGATAAATGTAATGTTATTTTATTGCATTATCATCCATAAATGATGTATTTAATATTGTGGGTTTTCCATATTTCTTGGAGTTTTATGCCCTAATAATAATCAATTTTTTGTGAAGGTATCATGCAGAGCTAAAAAATAATTTTCTATTACCATTCAATATTCTGTAGTGGTCTATCATATCTAACTTTCTAAAATTATATTCAGGTCCTTTGTGTCCTTTTTCACTTAGATGTAAATAGGTCTAGGAGAAGTAAATTGAGGTTCTCCACTATTATCCTTTTACTTTCATTTCTCTTCATAACTCATTTGATTTTCCTTCAAAAATTTGGATGCTCTTAACATTTGGGACACATATTTAGTATTGATATTAATGCTGCCTTTTAGCAAAATGTAGTTTCCTTGCTTATCTCTTTTGATTACATCTATTTTTGCTGTTGCTTTTTTTCTGAAATGATTGTTTGGATCCTTGCCTTTTTAAAAATTCAAATGAAGTGTAATAGATTATGCTCCAGCCCATTATTTTAACTCTGTACAGCTTTCTGTTTTTAGTGTGCATCTTGTAAATACCATTGTTGGATCTGCTTTCTAATCAGTTGTGCTATCCTCTTCCATTTTATGGGTAAATTCACCCCATTCATGTTCACAGTTAAGATTGTTAACTGAATTTCCTTACAACCTATTCTCTTCTACTTTTCCTTCTCTTTGTTTCCTACTCCCTCTTTGAGAATTTGTTTTGCTTCTGACCCATCCTGTCCTTTTTTCTGCCCTGTTTCTTATTCCCCTATTTTAATTTTCTTCCAATTTTCCTATCAGGTAAAATGTATTTCTATACTCAACTGTATGGATGTGTAGCTTCCCCTCATTTGCCAAGTTCAGGCTTCATCATTTTCCGAGGCATCTATTTGGGCACCATAATTATGTGAAATAATTTTCACCATTCTTCCCTTCCTTTTATCCTCTTTCTATCACCTGTGTACTCCTATTGTGTTCTTTTTCTGTTCTTCATTTAAGATCATCAAAACATAAAGAGGATTACTCCCAGGCCCTCTGTGTAATTAGATCCCTTTATCACCTGTGACGATGACAGAGTTTGAAGAGGATTCATGTATCACCTCTTCATAGAAGAATGCAAATAGTTCATCCATATTTCATGACTGATAGTTAATATTTATCTTCCCCTTCACAAAATGTGTCTCTCCTTTGTCTTCTGAGTGATATTAATTTTTAATTTTTGGAAACTATAGTGTTCCAAATTTTGTAAACATAAAACACTAATAGGCTATTGATATTAAAAAGAAAAGCTTCTATTTCTGGGAGAGGTAATCCCTGACATGAGTACTTTCTGCAGTGTTCCCAGCAAGTGAAGTGATTACTTAATTTTTGTCATAAGGCCCCCAGGGGTTTAGAGTCTCTCCCTTATAGTACTTTGGAACAGTTCTAATTGACTATTTTTTCTTATTTACGTAGTTCTTTCTTCACTCAGTAATTGTCCATGATAAGCAATAAAAACTTTTTCATTCTTCTCTACTGTTTTATCTGCCAAAGGGGCTTTTCTGAACCCATTATATTAAAATAAAATTTTTTTCCAGGATGAACCCTCTTATATTTAAAATCACAAGAAGACCTTCCCATATATCTTGTCTTTGTAAAGCTTCCATCTCTCCAGTATGAATTATGTAATGTATTTAAGGGTTGAGCTCTGAATGAAGGCTTTCATTAAACTGATAAGGTCTCTATCCAGTGTGAATCTTCTGTTGTATAATAAGGCTTAAATGCTGAGTGAACGCTTGCCCATATCCTTTATAGTTCTATATCCTCTCCATCATGCTTCCTCTTTTGTCAGATTAGAAGTAACTTTCTCATACAGGCTTTCCCACAATCATGACATTTATATAGCTTTTCTCAAGTATGTGTCTTCTGATGTCAGATAATTTTAAATTTGAGATTGATGGTTTTTCCATATTCATTACATTTGTAAGTCTTCGCTCCAGTATGAATTATTTCTTGCTTATTAAGAATTTAGTTTAGGAAAGGTTTCCCCATATATACTACATTTATAAGGATTCTTTTTAGCATGAATCTCTGATGTTTATTAAATTTTGACATTTCAATGAAGGATTTCCTACATTCCTTGCAATTATTAAGTTCTTCCCTTCATGAATTCTCTAGTGTTTAATAAGGTTTGAGTTTTCAGTGAAAGCTTTCCTCCATTAATTACATTTGTAAGGCTTCTCTATAGTATGAATTCTCTAGTGTTCAATAAGGGTTGATTTTTCAGTGAAAGTTTCCCCATTTTTATTACATTTATAAGCTCCTCTCCTATGTGAATCATCTGAAGTATTTTCAGGTTTGACATCTCAATAAAGGCTTTCTTACACTCCACACATTTATAAGGCTTCTCTCTAGCATGAATCCTTTGATGTTGAATAAGTCTTGAGTTGTAAGTGAATGTTTGCTCATATTGATTACACTTATAAACCTCAAAAATGTGGACTTTCTGATTTTCAGAAAAGTTTGGATATTCAGCGAAGATTTTCTCACATTCCTTACATTTATAAAATTTGTCTCCAGTTTGAATCTTCTGGTGTTTGATTACTTTTCTGGTGTCACTCTCTTCTTTTACTTCCTGACTCTTTACCTGGCTCTCACTTTCATCCTATTCCTCACAAGTAGAGGAGCAATGATATGCACTGGTGAGTCTTTCAATCTTCACTCCATGAGATGATTCCTCCTCTGAATTATTCTCTTTTGAAGGTGCTTCTGAGGTCTTGATCTTAGGCCCCGAATCTGAAAAACAATAATATTAAATATAAATGTTTCCAGTTTTGAGCTTTGAGAAAGGAACTGAAGATAAAGTAATATAACTGGAGGAATATGGAAAAATAGTGTTTTTCCTAGTCTAACAACCCTTTCAAGAATTTTCCATCTTTGAAAGTATGTAGAAGACTAAAAACACAAAGCTTTCCTAGGGAAAAGGGGTACAGGTGGAAACCAATCCTTGAACAAGGGTTACCTCTTATCTTTTAAAAAGTCATTGTACTGGCCATCCCCTCAATGGACTGTTATATCATCTATCTAAAATCACTATCCTTGTTTCTATTTAGAAGGGAATAAGCTACTGATCACCAGGAAAAAAATTATTGCATTGTTTGAACCTAACCCTGCCTGGCTGAGAAACTAGATCTGTTGCTTAGAGATCAGATTTGTTTAATACTTAACTCAAGACTTTAGATCATGCTAACCAGAACCTCTCATATCCAAAGATTAATGTCTTTACATTAATTAAACTCTTTAGTTTTCTCCCCCTATACATCTCAAAGAGCCCATGTATCTTCTCTGGAAACTGACTCCATGTTGGACAATCAGATACTGTATACTTGTTCCTTTGTTTGAATTCTATACAATGTTTAACTTACAGACACCCTGGAGGGGTGGGCCACCTCTTTTCTTGGCTCTTCCCCTTTGCTAGACAACTATAAAAAGTCTTTCTCAATTATTTCAGGTCTGAGTTTTGTTCTCTGCCACATCAGTCAGATGGAGGAAAATTCCCCTTGGTTCTGGGAGGTGCAAATGACTTGAGGACACTGCTCGTTTCAAACCAGGCTCAATCCAAGACTCCCAGGAATCTTTCTCCATCTCTGACCTTCTCACAGTAGCAGTGTGCCCCTACTCTTGAATGTCATCTCTTTCACCTGATGAGTTACTTTCCAGAACCTCCTTTCGAGGAAGCACCCACACCAGTCCTGATCACTTCAAGCCTATGTACTTCTCACCTTCCTCCATGGGGATCTTTCCCCTCACCCAACATTTCAGCACACTTTTTAATGTTGACTCTAACATAATCTCCTTAAGACTTGAGACTGCATTTCTTTGTGCCTATATTTATATTCTCAGAGTAAAGTATTTTTAGTCTCAGCTCCTGACACATAGTAAGCACTTAATAAATTCTTGATTGATCTTTTTATCTGTCAGAGGGGGAACCGAATGATTTTTGTTTGGGAATGTTAACCCAAAAACATATTTTAACATGACATTTTGTTTTGTTCAAGATTACTATAAATGTTACCACAAATTTTCTTGGTAGATGGATATGTCTGAGGGCATTGTGATGGGCATGGGATAGACCATGGCAGTTTATGTCAATTAGCAATGACTTTGATATAGAATGTGATTAGATTTAAAAAATTATTTCTGGCATGGCAGACTTGTGCATTAAATATAGACTGATATGTAGATATGATACTGTCTACATGCAGATATAGATATATGTAAATATAGGTATCTAAATATTGATATACATACATATTAGATGAACTCAGTTTACTTCTTGGCAGTTTGGACTCATTGGTCCTAATTAATCATAAGTAAAATAATAATATATAACATATTTATGGGACTTTTCAGTTTTGCCAAGTGCTTTCCTTCATTCGATTATGCTAACAACCCTATGATCAGAGTGTCTTGGGGAAAGATGTCTTTATTTACAAATGATGAACGGAGAGAGGTTAACAGTTTCAGGGTCATAAGGTAAGTAAACAGTAGATGATACTCTAGACCATGAAACTCCCATCTGAACTTGATTTCTTCTCCAGCCTGCAGCTCTTCCACTTATTCAGCACAATAAATTTCTGGGTCTTAGAGTACCAAAGAGCCAGAAATGTGGAGGTAGGACCCTAGGGGAAACATAGTACAGGATATTTATCACAAGCAGACTCTCATGGCTTTTGAAAGATACATGATGATTTTATCATTTGGGTGCTGAAGATTTTCAAATGAAATATTTGGCACCTTCCTTTTGAAAGCAGGAGCTTAATGCAAAGATACAAGCTGTTGGGATAAGAATTCACTGTTTGATAAAAATTGTTGGGAAAAATGGAAAGCAGTTTGGCAGAAACTAGGTATAGACCAATATCTTAGACCATATATCAAGATAAGGTCAAAATAAGTACATGATTTAGACAAAAAGGGCAATATTGTAAGCAAATTAGAGGACCATGCAACATCTTCCCTGTCAAATCTAGGGATAAGGGAAGAATTTATGACAAAACAAGAAATAGAGAGTATTATAGGAAGCAAAATGATCATTTTGATTACATTAAATTCAAAAGGTTTTGCACAAATAAATCCAATGCAGTCAAGATTAGAAGGAAAGCAGAAAATTGGGAGAAAATTTTTATAGCTGATTTTTCTGAAAAAGGACTAACTTCTCAAATATATATAGAGAACTGAGTCAAATCTATAAGAATATGAGTCATTCCCCAATTGACAAATAGTCAAAGAGTATGAACAGGCAGTTTTCAGAAGAAGAAATCAAAGCTCTCTATAGTCATATGAAAAAAAATACTCTAAATCACTATTGATTAGAGAAATTAAACAAATTAAAACAACTCTGAGATAACACTTCATACTTATCAGATTGGTTAATATGACAGGGAAGGAAAATGACAAATGTTGGTGGGGATGTGGAAAAATTGGGACACTAATGCTCTGTTGATGGAGTTGTGAACTGATCCAACCTTTCTGGGATCGATTTGGAATTATGCCTAAAGGGCTATAAAACTCTGCATACCTGTTGATCCAGCAAAACCCCTATTAGGTCTGTATCCCAAAGAGATTTAAGGGGGAAAAAAGGAAAATTACCTGTATGTACAAAAATATTTGTAGCCACTCTTTTTGTGGTAGCAAAGAATTAGAAATCAAGGGAATGCCCATCAATTGGAGAATGACTGACCAAGTTGTGGTATATGATTGTGATGGAATACTATTGGGCCATAAGAAATTACAAGCAGGATGATTTCAGAAAAACCTGGAAAGATTTACATAAACTGATGCAGAGTGAAGTGAGCAGAACCAGGAAAACAGTGTACACATTAGTGGCAATATTATACAATGATCAGTTAGCTATATACTGGCACTCTAAAATCTATGATTCTACTTTTTCTAACTTTCCAGAAGAAAGCAGACCAGAAGACTACTCCTCCCTCCAAAGGCATTTTCTAAATCCCTAGATTCCAGAAGACATGATACTGACTCAAAGCCTGGATTCTCTTCTGTCTTATCAATTTTAGGGGAAGGGCTGAGGAGAAGAGACTGAAAAGCCTCTTATGCAGAGACTATTGGCTGCACTACTCTATACTCCCACTATATGATTTTAAGACATCCAAGGTGGATCTACCTAAAGGGAGGCTTGGACACCTGGGTCCAATACATTTCTGCTGGATAGAGGTTAAGGACTTAGCAGTGTGAGTGTACATTGAAGAAAATTCAGTATCTGTTATTTTCCTATTTAAAAAAAAAGGCTGGAAAGGGTAATTGACTGTCACCCATAATCCATTGGGTGCTGGGCTCCCTTTTTCTTATATTTAAATAATAATCCTAAGAGTAATAACATGCATATTATACATAATAATACATGCATACCACACTTTATGCTTCTCTAACCAAGATCTCATTGGAGTCTCAAAAGATTCTCAGAAGTAGGTACTAGAGTTTTCATCTCTTTTATAGATGGAGAAAATGAGGCCCAAAAAGATGGCAGGATTTATTCCATGTAACTTAGTGAGACAAGATTAGAAATGGAACCCAGGTCTCCTGATGCCTAGCCACATACACACAGACATACATACACAAATACTACATAAACACATATATACCGTAAAACCCCAATATACCCTCATTCTTATTCTCCCTGGGCTCTGGGTAAAGGTTTGATAAATGGGAGCTATAGTGAGTAATAGTATTAGGAAGGGGGTGGGAAGCTGAGCTGTGAAAGCTGAGAGCCAGGGTTTTCCCTTACTGTTCCAGAGGTTGATGGATAATCACAACAGGAGGTAAGACAGGAACAGGGATGTCAGAGATTCCAAATCCCAGTCTCATTCTGCTCTGGAAAGAGGAAGGATAGAAATAAAACTCCTACCTTGGGCTAACAGATTTTTTGGACTTCTTCTGTCTACTCTGCTTCCAGAGATAGGAAGAAACATGGGCCCTAACAATACTCAGAATATGGAAAAAGCAAAGGAATCAGCACTCTTACTTTCCCTTTCCTACCTGTACCTCATTTGCCTTCATCCCCCAGTATCCTAACCAAAAGCTAAGAGATTGCTTGACAATCTAGCCAGTGTTGAGTGAAAACCTCTGTCATTGGTGGTGGCGAAAGGAATGAGAGCTTCCTGGTCTCATAGAGCTACTTGAAGGCACTTAGGAAACCCACAGAATCTAAGGAAATAATTGTTAATGATAACACTACTGTTATTTGGCATCCTGACTGCCCTCTTCTGGAAACTCCAGGTCATTCATCAGTGTCCTTTTCATTCATGGAACACAGCACTGAACACAATCCCCAGATCTGACAAGAGCAGAGGACATGGGCTTGATCTCTTTCCAGTGCCTTCCTTCTCCAGGCAGGCCCAGGTGGTAATAGCATTTTTTGGCTCTTACTTCACCCTGCTCACTCATGTTGAGCTTGCGGTCCCAGGTATTTTGAAGAACACCTACTATCTTTGATCCATCAAATTTCCCCCCATTCTCTGGCATGTGCTGACTCTTTTGGATCCTTATTCTGTCATCCAGTGTGTAAGCTAGCCTCCTAGCTGCAAGTTCATTTATGTTTTTTTCTAGGTCATTGAGAGAAAAGTCAAGGCAGGACTGACAGGAAAAGAATAGAAGAGTTAAGGGTCAGAGAAGCATTTTAAAAAATTAAATAATTTATTAATTTTTTAGTTTTCAACATTCACTTCCATAAGACTTTGAGTTTTAAATTGTCCCCCCCTCCCTCTCCAAGGTGGTGTGCAATCTGATATAGGCCCTACTTATATGTTTGTATTAAACATATTTTCACATTAGTCATGATGTAAAGAAGAATTAGAAGTAATGAGAAGAACCACAAGAAAGAAGAATAAAAACAAAACAACAAAAGAAAAGGAGAGCAAATATTATGCTTAGCTCTGCATTCAGACTCCATAATTCTTTCTCTGGATGTGGATAGCATTTTCCATCATAAGTCCTTGCATTGCTGAGAAGATATAAATCTATCAAAGTTAATCATCGCACAATGTGGCTGTTACTGTGTACAACATTCTCCTGGTTCTGCTCACTTCACTCAGCATCAGTTCATAGAAATCTTTCCAGGTTTTTCTGAAGTTCACCTGCTCCTCATTTCTTATAGCACAATAGTATTCCATTACATTCATATACCACAACTTGTTTAGCCATTACCCAATTGATGGGTATCTCCTCAATTTCCAATTCTTGGCCACCATAAAAAGAGCTGCTATAAATATTTTTTGTACATGTGGATACAAAAAATTTTTATGATCTCTTTGGGATACAGACCTAGAAGTGGTATTGCTGGGTCAAAAAGTATGCAGTTTTATAGCCCTTTGGGCATAGTTCCAAATCACTCTCCAGAATGGTTGGATCAGTTCACAACTCCACCAACAATGCATTAGTGTTCCAATTTTCCCACATCTTCTCCAACATTTATCATTTTCCTGTTTTGTCATGTTAGACAATCTGATAGGTGTGATGTGGTACCTCGGAGTCGTTTTGATTTGCATTTCTCTAATCAACAGTGATTTAGAGCATTTTTTAATATTACTATAGATAGCTTTAATTTCTTCTTCTGAAAACTGCCTGTTCATATCCTTTGACCATTTATCAATTGGGGAATGACTTGTATTCTTATAAATTCGACTCAGTTCTCTATACATTTTAGAAATGAGGCCTTTATCAGAGACACTGGCTGTAAAAAATGTTTCCCAGCTTTCTGCTTCCCTTCTAATCTTGGTTGCATTGGCTTTGTCTGTGCAAAAGCTTTTCAATTTAATGTAATCAAAGACATCCATTTTGTATTTCAAATTGTTCTCTATCTCTTATTTGGCCATAAATTCTTTGCTTCTCCATAGATCTGATAGGTAAACTATTCCTTGCTCTCCTAGTTTGCTTATAGTATCAGTCATATCTAAATCATGTACCTATTTTGATTTTATCTTGGTATAGGGTGTAAGATGTTGCTTTATTCCCAGTTTCTGCCATCCTATTTTTCAGTTTTCCCAGTAGTTAAATAGTGAGTTCTTATCCCAGAAGCTGGAGTCTTTGGATTTACCAAATATTATAGTCATTGACCAAATATTATAGTCATATACCAGATTATTATAGTCATTGACTATTGTGTCTTGCGCACCTAGCCTATTCCACTGATCCACCACTCTATTTCTTAGCCAGTACCAAGTAGTTTTGATGATTGCTGTTTTATTATACAATTTAAGATTTGGTACAGCTAGGCCCTCTTCCCTTGCATTTCTTTTCATTACTTCCCGTGATATTCTGGACCTTTTGTTCTTCCAGATGAATTTTGTTATTGTTTTTTTTTCTAGCTCTATAAAATAATTTCTTGGTAGTTTGGTATGGCACTGAATAAGTAAATTAATTTAGGTAGAATTGTCATTTTTATTATATTAGCTCAGCCTACCCATGAGCATCTAATATTTTCCCAATTATTCAGATCTGACTTTATTTGTGATCATGTAGTTCCTGGATTTGTTTCAGCAGGTAGACTCCCAAATATTTTATAATGTCTACAGTAACTTGAAATGGAATTTCTCTTTTTATCTCTTGCTGTTGGGCTTTGTTAGTAATAGCAGGGAAGCGTTTTTTCATGTACAGACAGGAACAAAAGAAGTCCGGAAAGAAACATAGTCATAGAAATTGAGGCAGTTTAAAAAATGTACAGAAGGAAACAAAATGCAGTCCAGATAAAAACACAGTCATAGATATTAAAGCATTCTTTTAGGTATAGAAGGGAACAGAAGATAATCCAGAAAGAAACACAACCATGGAAATGGAAGCATTATTTTAGGGAGGGACAAGAAGAGAAGAATGTCCAGATTAAAAGATAGCCATAGAAATGGAAACATTCATTTTAGATACAAAAGGGAAGAGAAAGAAGTTCAGATAGAAACACTTATAGAAATTGAAGCATTCTGTTAGGTAAAAAAAAGGAACAAAAAAGTCGTAATTGAAGGGCAACTTTAGAAACTGCAACATTTCTTTAGGTACAGAAGAGAATAGAAATAATTTGCCCAGAAGAAAAACACAGTCATAGAACTCAGGTATTTTTTTTTAGGTACAGAATGGAAAAGCAAGTCCAGATAGAAACTTCTCCATAGAAATGGAATTTTTTTTCATACAGAAAGAAGTCTAGATAGAAACACAATATGAGTATTGAGATATTTCTTTAGGTGCAGAAAGGAAAATGAGAAAGACCAGATAGAAGCAATCTGTATGAATTCAGGCTTTTTTTTTTAAACAACAACAAACAGCAAACCTAAACTGTAGTTGTAGATATTGAAGGAATCATTCAGTATAGAAGGGATCTGAAGAATTTCCAGATAAAAAACAGTCATACAAATTGAGGCCATTTGTTTAGGTACAAAAAGGAAAAGGAATTCCAGATTGAAACACAGCCAAAGAAATAAAAGATTTTTTTTTTGTATGCAGGAGGGAACAGAAGATAGTGCAGAGAGAGAAACAGAGTCATAGGAATTGATGTGTAATTTAGGTACAGGAAGGAATAGAACGAAATCCACACAACAGTGCTAACTGGATCTTCTACACATTTGGGTTATCTCATATCAACAGAGCCCTCACTGAAGCAAGGCTAGCCTTCCAAGTTCCACTAACTGTTTAAAAAAAACAAAAACAAAACCCAAAACAAAGGTTTCTAAAGACAAAAAAAAGGGGGAAAAACCAGAATAACTGACTAATGCATTGAAAAATTTTGAAAATATGAGTAATATTCAGTACTTGTGGCTGCCCCACCTCCACAGAAGGGTAGAGTGGGGATGCCTTCTTGTGTCTCTTTCTTCAAGCCACATTTGTTCTTTATAATGTTTTATCATTCACTTATGATTTCGTGTGGATAGCAGCTGTCTTTCTCTTTAAATTGCTGTAGACCCTGTGTGTGTGGACATTTTGCTTTTGCCAGATTGCCAGAGTTGCAAATTACTTTCCAAAGTGTTCACACCAGGGGCAGCTAGGTGGCACAGTGAATAGAGCACCGGCCCTGGAGTCAGGAGGACCTGAGTTAAAATTTGACCTCAAACACTTAACACTCACTGGCTGGGTGACTCTGGGCAAGTCACTTAACCCCATTGCCTACCCCCCCCCCAAAAAAAAAGAAAAGAAAAAAGAAAACAAAATGTTCATACCACTGTGTAGCTCCACCAGCAATGTAGCAATGTACCTCTTTTCTCACATCCCCTTCAACATTGATTATTCTAATTATTCTAATAATCTAATACTGATGATTAAAGATGACCTTTGGTCACCTTTTCCAATTTCTAGGGTGTGAAGTGAAATCTCATTTTGATTTGCATTTTTCTTATTTTTAATGAATTGGAACTTTTTAATGTGGTTTAAAATTTTTTTTGAGAATTCCTTGTTCCTTTGACCACTTTATTGGAGAATAAATAGCCTTTGTTCATAGAGAGATATATAGAAATATATTTGTGTATAAATCTATAGCTATATTATATGTATAGATATGTGTGTATAAATGTATGTGTTAATTACTTATGTATCTTGGATACTAAACCCTTGTCAAAAAAATTCAACACAAAGTTGTCCTCCCCCTCCCCCATTTTGCTCCTTTTCTTATCCTAGGTGCTTTAATTATATTTGTGCAGAAGTTTTTTGGTTTTGTATAATCAAATTAATCTATTTCCTCTTTTGTCATTGCCTCTATCCCTTATTTGGTTAAGATATATATCCTGCCCATAGCTGGGAGAGGAATATGAGCTGCTTTCTTCTCTCTTTTTTTTTTCTTTACAATACTTTTTGATATTAAGGTCATGTATCCATTTATGGTGTATTGTGGAATATGATGAAAGGTGTTGGTCTAAGCCTAATTTCTTCCAGACAAAAGCTTTCCAGTTTTTCTAGCAATTTTTATCAAATAGAGTTCTTTCTTAAGAAACATTTGTTTTCCTATTTATTAGACACTGGGTTACTGAGTTCCATTGTTTCTGATTGGCCCTTGTCTCCCCTGTTCTATTAATCTACTTCTCTTCTTCTTCTTTTTTTTTTTTTAGGCAATTGGGGTTAAGTGACTTGCCCAGGGGCACACAGCTAGTAAGTGTCAAGTGTTTGGTCTGAGGTCGGATTTGAACTCAGGTCCTCCTGACTTCAGGACCGGTGCTCTATCCACTGTGCCACCTAGCTGCCCCCTACTTCTCTTCTTGTTAAGGAATACCAGGTGGCTTTGATGACTGCTGCCTTTATAATATAGTTTGACTCTGAAGTGTTCTTTTCTCTTAGTCCCTAACTTTTTTCATCATTTTTCTGGATATTCTAAATCTTTTGTTTTTCCAAATGAATTTTATTATTTTGTCAAGTTCTATAAAGTATCCCTTTGATAATTTGATTAGTGTAGCATTAAACATTTCAATTAGCTACAATGTTATTGCCATTTTTATTATGTTGGCACATCCTAGCCATGAGCATTGACTACTCCACCAGTTAAGTTCTTTATTTCTTTTGGGAGAGTTTTGTATTTGGAACTATGCCAGCTTTTATCTGCTTTGGTGGATTGATTCCCAAATACTTTATGAATGTGGAATTTTTTGGAATGGGATTTACCTCTCTATGCTTACCTCTTGGATTTTGTTGTTATTATTATGTTAAAATGCAATTAATATTGAGAGTTTATTTTGTAGCCTACAATTTTGCTGAACCTAATACTTCCAATTAGTATCTTTGCTGATGTCCTAGGATTTTCCAAGAAAACAATTATATTATCAGCAAATTAGGATAGTTTTATCTCTTTTTTCCCTATCTTTATACTTTTAACTTCAATTTCTTGTGTTATTGCCCTCACCTTCCATATTTATGGATTCCAAAATTTATCTTTCAGGTAAAAATATTTTATCATTCTATTTTCAGCTATTACTGATGCACCCTCCCCTCCTCTTCTTCATCCTCCCGGGGCCCTCCTGTCCCTTAATTATCCATCACACCCACACTGCCTACATGCTCCTGTCTCCCTGGTGAGCCACTTTAACTCCACACAGTCCTCCACTCTTGAGTCCCTTGCCCCCCTTTTATAATTCCAATAAGTGCTAGCTAAACCCCAGTACTAAATTACTGTGGTCCCCTGGCTCTTTTGTGGCAGCGAGGGGGCGCTATAGTGCACAGAGCACGAGGCCTGGCATCAGGAAGGCCTGAGTTCAAATGTGACCTCAGACACTTACTAGCTATGTGACCCTGGGCAAGTCACTTAACCCTGTTTGCCTCAGTTTCCTCATCTATAAAATGAGCTGGAGAAGGAAATGGCCGAAACCATTCCTGTATCTCTGCCAAGAAAACCCCAAGTGGGGTCACAGAGTTGGAAACATGACTGAAAATGACTGAGCAGCAATAATAACAACCTGGCTCTTTCCCTCCTACTCAGATACTGCTAAAAAGAGCTAAAACAGCCATGAGCTCTACTGACTAGGGTGATGCATGTTTATTCTGAGTCTCTTCAACTGTTCCTTCAGTCAATCAGTCAATCAACAAGCTTTTACATACCACCTGCTATTACCTGAGTTGGGCTAAGCACTGGGGATACAAAGAAGGTTAAAAAAAAAAAACCCAAACTAAAACAAAACAATACGCTGTCCCTGCTGCCAAAGACCTCAGAGGCTAATGGGGTAAAAAACCATGCAAAGATCTAGTGCAAACAAGACGTATACAAGATAAGCTGAGGATAATCAACAATCCTTTGTGACCCCACTGGGGGTTTTCTTGGCAGAGACACTGGAGAGGTTTGCCATTTCCTTCTCCAGCTCATTTGACAGATGAGGAGACTGAGGCAAACAGGGTGAAGTGACTTGCCCAGGCTCACCCAGCTAGTGAGTGTCTGAGGTCAAATCTGACAAAGAGGAGATTTCCTGATCCCAGGCCCAGTGCTCCATGCACTGTGCCATCTAGCTGCCCCATAATGAACAGAAGGGAGGCATTAATATTAAGGAAGATCAGAAGAGATGGGATTTTATCTGAGACTTGAGAAGCCAGAGAGAGCAGAAGTTGGTGATGAGGAGGGAGAGAATTCCAGGCCCGAGGGATGGTCAGTAAAAATGCATGATGGAGAGGATGTGTGAGGAAGAGGATGGAGGCTGATGTCACTGAATCACAGAATGGGTGAGACAGGCTAGTGTGAAAAGGCTGGAGAGGTGTGGGGGGTGGGGGGAAGGTTGTGCGGGGCTTTGCTCGCCAAACAGAGGACTTTATATTTAGTTCTTGAGGTGATAGGGAACCACTAAGGTTTATTGAAGAGAAAAATAACACAGTCAGGCATTTGCATCAGGCAGGCAGCTTGACAGTTGAATGGAGAATGGGACGGCTTAGGGAGAGACTTGAGTCAGACAGACCAAGCAGGTTGTTACCGTAGTTCTGGCATTAGGTGATTGAGGCTTGTGCCAGGGTGGTGGCAGCATCAAATGGGAGATGTTAAGAAGGTAGATTCCACAGGTCTTGGCAACTGTTTGGATTTGGGGGATGGGATGGGGAAAAGAGAGGAATCACTGGTGACACTTAGGTTGTAGGTCTGGTTGACTGGGACCATGATGGTGCCTGGAGCAGTAATAGGAAAATTAGGAAGAGGGGAAGGTTGGGGGGAGGGGGTTGTCCAAAGTGGATCTTAGGGCATTACCAACTTTGTTTTGACCTATATTTCTTATTAGATTTCTTTCTTTTTCTGCCTGATGCCTCTTTGGCTGGTATTGAAGGTTTCCTGTACCTCCCTTCCCCCAATCACTTTATTATAACAAATAGGGCTCTGAATAGTTCTAGGAACTCATCCCCTTTTCTTGATCTTATCTGAGGCTGCAAGCAGCTGGAGCTTCACAAATGTTGATTAAGCTTTTGTTTCCTTGTGAAAGGAAATGCTAAAGGACTCCTTTCATTCCTTCCTTTGTAACAGTGTTAGCATTCTTTCTTATTTTAATAAGTACTTTTTCCTGCCTAATATGCCCTACCAAATCTTAAGGAAAGCCATTTTGTAGTTTTATATTTTATCTGAGTCCTGTGTCTCAGGAGGAGAAAGTATGTGTATATGATTGAAATATAATATATGTTATATTTACTATATATTTGTGAAGAGAGGCAGAGAGCCAATATGTATGTCTGTATCCTGTGCTGGCAGCCTAATCTGATTGGTTCCTTTTGCTGCCTGACCCAAAACTCTGTGTGTGTGTGTGTGTGTGTGTGTGTGTGTGTGTGTGTGTGTGCGCATTTCTCCTTCTGGTCTGTGGAATTGCTGACTGCCTGGCAACTGCCCATTCACTGATTCTAAATAAACATCTTCTAGCCTTGCCTTCTGATGTATTGACCTCCAGTCAAAGGGACCTACGTGGTTATGAGTGATTACTTTCTAGCAGGATCTTAGGGCAGCTAGGTGGTGTACTAGATAGAGCACTGGGCCTGGATCAGGAAGAACTGAGTTCAAATCCAGCCCCAGATACTTAGTAGTTGTGTGACCCTGGGCAAGTCACTTAACCTCTGCTGTAGTTTCTTCATCTGTAAAATGGGGATAATTGCAGCACCTACCTCTCAGAGTTGTTATGTGGATTTTGGGGAGACCATAACTGACTCCATTTTGTGCTATATTTGCTGTTATTCTATTTCCTTCTTTTTCCGTGTCACACTAGATATACTGAATGTCTCCTGTACCTCTCTACCCCCAATTGCTTTACACTTACAAAAGAAAACTCTTAGGACTTTGAATAGTTCCAGGAAGTTGGGAACTTCTCTTTATCCTATCCAATAAGGCACCAAATAGGAGCTTAACACATGTTAATTAACTAATAAAGAAGATGCAGTTTTCTTTTGTTTGCTGTAAATAGCTATGCTAAAGGCTTTCTGATAGTTTAAGCATCCTCTTTCTTTCCCAAAAGATGTAACTTTTCCTTTCTGCCTGCTCTACTGGATCTTAACCAAAACTGCTTTGTAAGTCTGCCTTCATGCCCAATCTGATCTATCCCAAAGTCCCTGGGTCATGTAGCTCAAGAGGAGATACAATATATTGTCATTTGTGGAACTGTGAGGTACAAATGTCCATCACCTCCTAATGTGGTATGTCACATTCTTAAGTTGGTAAATAAATTTCAGTGTATCTGAAGCTTGTCTATATCCTGTGCTGGCTTATTCGTGCCATGGCTAGCAAGGACAAGGACAATTCTTGCAACTGGATGAAATGAAATAATAATAGTAAAGTGCTTTGCATGGTGTCTGGTACGTAGTGAGGGATGTGTAAGTGTTACCTGCTTTATTATAAGCCTTATAAAGGCAATGAGTGCCTTCATTCAGAGTTCAAACCTAATTTTACATCAGGGGTTTCATACATAAATATAATTAATATGGGAAAGTCTTCATTCAGAACTCAAAGCTTATTTTAAATCAGAACATTTGTATTGAAGAGAAGTATTATAAATGTACTGATTGGGAGAGAGACTTAACTCATTTTATTCAACAAGAGCTGATTGATTCTGGAGAGAATACTTAGAGAAATAGAAAAGTTAGGCAAAGAGTTGGTTTTAAGAAGGACAAAAATCATGAATTTTGTTGGATTTGACATGCTTGCGAGACATCCATTTCCATATATCCCATTGGTAGGTGCTGATGTAAGACTATAACCAAGAACTGAGACTGGATATATAGGGTTAACAGTAATCAGCAAGGAGGCGATAACTGACCTCAGTGCAGCTGATGAGGTCCAAAAGTAAAAGTGGTGAGAAGACAAGAGGGATTTGGACAGAGCCTTGGGGAACAGCAACACTTAGTTTGCTAGACCTAGGGGCAGGAACCTAAGGTCTCATTTTTTTTTTGTAGTTTATTTTGGCAGGGGCGGGACAGAGGGAAAGAACAGACTAACTTCTATGTGTGCCCCCTTGAGTTTAGTTCATTAATATATCCAAATAATGTCAGAGTAGTCGATAAAACTTAAAAGTTAACATGTATATCATTTCAGAGATATCAGCACCATTTGGTGTTCTGCTGTGATGCGGTTTGAGTTGCTGAAATGTATGGGAAAATTCAGCACCCAGCTTCCATCACTGGTGATGGGAATGGGGATGGGATCTGAACCCCTAAAAGAAAAAGACCGTGTCTTTAGGATCTAGAACGCAAAAAGGAAAAGCCCTGGACTTTTTCAAGCGGTCCAGGTCCCTGGAGTTCGCCTGGGGCATCCCATCCTTCCCAGTTCCTTGCATTGTGGCTTTGACCCTGCCCCAATCTCCAGTTCTCTGTTAACCTCCAACCTAGCCTAGCCCTTCATTACCCCCAGATTCCAAAGACATAGTCTTTTCCTTTTAGGGGTTCAGATCCCATCCCCATCCATGGGACCTGGACCCTGAATTTTCCCATAGATTTCAGCAACCCCAAACCACATCAGAGTTGTCAAGATATTAAGAGGTGATAATTGGCTATAAATGTTACAACCAGGTATTTAGGCTTAGGGTATAGACCTCTATATATAGTTGTTTTTTTTTTTAAGACAAAAATCTCAACCATTATAAAAAATAGGGAAAATCATGTGGAGCCTTGCATTGAATTTACTAGGTTTATGTTTCTTCACAGTCTAGTGACTGATATTTGTGTTCCAAATGTAGGCTGACAAAAGGAGAAGGTGAAAGAAATCTCTCCATAGTCCAGGTTGTTGGGAACAATGAAATGATCAAATTGTGGATTCTCATTTATCACTTGTTATATTGTTCAGAATATTTATTAATGATTATACTGTTTAAATCTGACTAGAGATTGCTTGAACCCAGAATGTTTCCCTGATCTCAGTAATTCTCCAAGAATGCTGGAGATGGCAACAAGGGATTCTGGGGTCCTTCAGGTCCTAGATCCACCCAAAGCATTCTTGTTTTGGGTCTTGTTTTTGGTTTACCCAAAGCTTGTGTTTTGGGTTCCCCCAAATAGATTGACTTAACCCGATATACATCTCAAAATACCTTGCTCTTAGGTGCTACCTATTGTCTACATGACAGCAATCAAACAAATGTCCTTACACCCTTGTCTAAATCCTATATGATGTAAGCCTTCCAGAACCTGGATGTGAGAGAGCTAGCTATACTTCCTCTCTGGTTTGCTTTCCTTTACCAAACTACCTAATACATTTCTTTCTAAAACTATTTCCAATTTTGGGGTTTGTTCTTGAGAACAACAAAATTAAACAGAAATCATAGGAT
This sequence comes from Vombatus ursinus, assembly GCF_900497805.2. Taxonomy (NCBI): domain Eukaryota; kingdom Metazoa; phylum Chordata; class Mammalia; order Diprotodontia; family Vombatidae; genus Vombatus; species Vombatus ursinus. The sequence continues at coordinate 3,066,190 of NW_020954808.1, forward strand.
TTAATGGGAAACCTTTCTTCCAAGTGCAGAGAAGGGGGCTTTAAACACAGTAGGAAAGTCATGGCTGCTTGTTGAATTGACATGGCGACTGTGCCCGAGCACCACAGAGGAGATCAAAACAACAACACATACCCCCTCCGCCCCCAGGCTCAGGGCCAGAGCAAGTTCTCCTCACAGAAAGTTCAGAGGCAGCAATCTAATTAAACTCTTGGGGGTCATTAAAAGTTTGGAAGTTTCCCAGGTCCCTGTTGGCTAAGTTGGTCACAAGAGACATTTCGGTGCAGGAGCTCAGAGGGGAGGTTAGGGGCAGCAGAGGGAAGACACAGGATGTCCTCTCTGGTCCTCATGAGTCAGGATGGAGTAACAGGAACTCTAAATGTAGCCCTGGGTTAGAGCCATCCTGCCCCGGAGTCCACCACCCTTCACCAAGGTAATAGTAAGTCCTCCCTCTTCTCTGGGTCTCTGTCCACATTTCCCTCTCTGTCTCTCTCCCTCTCAGTCTCTCTGTCTCTTTCCCTTTTGCTCTATCCCTCCATGGCCTTTTCCAAATCTGACACTGGGAAAAAGGCTCTGGGCCCTTGTGGCAAGGGAGCCCCAATGTCACCCATATCTGCTCCTGGGAATGGTGGCCACACGGAGGATCAGTCCACTGTGGACTCTATTGGACGAAGTGGGCTTAAGAGGCAAGAGCAATGATGGAGGTTAGACATCAGAGGTTTGACCCTCAGCCTCCTTATCAATCACTGAGTTCAACTTGTTCATTTTTCAGATGAGGAAACTGAGGCAAAAAAAGGGGAAAGCACTTCGCCAAGGTCACACAGAGGACATGTCAGAGCTGGGGTTTAAGCTCCTCACCAGGCCCACCTAGCTGAGTCAGAACAGCTGGGATGGGAGATGTCTGCAATGGAGGAAAGGATCTGTGAGGCATCTATGGATGCATCTAGCCGTTGTAGTAGACGAGAGTGCTGGGCCTGGAGTCAGGGACAGCTGAGTTTAAATTTGGCCTCAGATACTTACTGTCTGTATGACCTTGGGCATGTCACTTAACTTCTGCCTGACTCTGTTTCCTCATGTATAAAATGAGGAAAATAATAACACCTTCTTCCTCGAGTTGTTGTGAGGATCAAATGAGATGTTTGTAAAGCACTTGACACAGTGACTGGCACATAGCAGGCACTTAATAAATGCTTCCTTCCTTCCTTTCTTCCTTCCTTCTTTCCTTCCATCCTTTCCTTCCTTCCTTCCTTCCTTCCTTCCTTCCTTCCTTCCTTCCTTCCTTTCTTTCTTTCTTTCCTTCCTTCCTTCCTTCCTTCCTTCCTTCCTTTCTTCCTTCCTTCCTTCCTTCCTTCCTTCTTTCTTTCTTTCTTTCTTTCTTTCTTTCTTTCTTTCTTTCTTTCTTTCTTTCTTTCTTTCTTTCTTTCTTTCTTTCTTTCTTTCTTTCTCCTTTCCCTTCCTATTCTGTTCTGGATTCTATGAGGCCAAGAGGGAGCCCTTTCTGGTTATTCTCCAAGGCCAGGAGAGGTCTCTGGGGCCTTGGAGCCCATGCACAGTAGCTACAGATCACAGAGGCCCAAATATGAAAGTGAACTCAGAGGTAACTTGATCACTCCCTTCCATGGGTTTCTCCATAACCTGGCATTATAGACTGTCCAAGTTAGAAGGAACCTTAGAGGTTAATTAGTCAAAATCATTAATTGTTATTATTTAGATATTAATTATTTATATTATATTTATTATATATAATGATACATTATTATTTATATTAGAGTTCATTGGTCTCCTAATGCACAACTCCTAGAACCCTGTTTTGACCTGCCTTTTGTAATGGAGGAAGCCATGGGTTCCTAGGTTCTAGCACTAAGCACAGTGCCTGGCACATAATAGGCACTTTATGAATCTTGATTGATTGGCCCATCAACTGCTTTGAACTTGCTGACTAACTAGGGGCAGTCCATTGCTGTCTCTGTGTCTCAGGCACTTCGTTTGGAAAATAAGGAATTCAAATCACCTACTTTGCAAGTTGGAAGGGACCTTATCAGGGATCTTCCAGGAGTGTCCCTACTAAAAGAAATCATTACTCTGTGCGGGGACCCCAGGGAGAACTTTTGTTCCCATATAAAGTATTGCTGGAGAGTCTTGGAGTTGGGGGCGGGACAGAGAATCCTGTCTTGGGCATTAACTTTCTGGGTGGTCCTGGGTGAATCACTTACTGCTCTACGCCTCAGTTTTCTCACCTGTAGATTGGGGATCATGACATTGCCTGTAGAAGCCACCTTGGGTTTGCCACATGGTGCTATCTACCTGACAGGGACCACTGTAATTTCTAGCACTCTTTCTGCCTGGCTCCGAGGGAAGAGCTGGGGCAGAGGAGGAGGCTTCTGGGTGGCAGACTGACTCAGTGGTTGGTCAGAGCTGTTTGCCCATGAGGACAAAGCAGAGAAGGCCCTGCTCAGCCCAAGCCCCTTCTGTTCCAGCCTGCATGTGCTCTCAGTGCCCAGGATGGTGTTGACTCAGGACAGGGTGAGGCGCCTTCTTCCAAGCAGAAATGAGACAAGTTGCTGACCCCTTAGGGTTAGGGACATTGTGACAGAGTGGTTATCATGGAGAAGACATTGGCCTCATCCTCTGGGGAGGCAGACCTCAAGGTGTCAGCAATGCTAGGCTCCAGTCTCACCTCAGATGCTGAGCAGCTGACAGTTGTAGACAAGCTGCCCTATATTGTAGAGTTGCAGATTCCTCCTCTGCCGGTCGTGGTCCATACATGACCTCCCTCCCAGGGCTGTTGTGATGAATGTGCCATGAGCCCCTCAAAGTGTAGCCATCAGACTTTTCCTGTGGCTTTATTCCCCAGAGCAGTGTCAGAGGCAGCCCCCAAAGCACAAGAGCTACCCTGTTTCTCACACATTTTCAGGCTTGTCGCAGCCTTATCCCCACAGTGACTCTGTGAAGTGGACAGGGCAAGATTTTTAGTACAATTTTAGAGAAGGAAATTGAGGTTCCAAGAGGGAAATGGAATTGTTCCTACATACACAGTGATCTTTTCTGACCTAAGTCCTGGACAAAGTTCACCCTGCAAGATGGCCTTTCCTCAAATCATTAAGCTGGCAGGGAACTGGAGATAGCTCTGCTGGACCAGTCTGCTTATTATGTAGGTGAGAAAACTGAGGCCCATAGAGAAGATGGGATTGACCTGGGGCAGAGCAGCATGTTGGTAGTGAAAGAACTGGAGCTACAGCCCAGGGGCTCGGGATCATTTGGCCATTTCCCTGATCTCTCAGGAAAGGACAGATGCATTGAACCACTTAGCACAGTACCTTGGACAGAGCGGCCACTTCAACCATGCTTGTCCATTCACAGATTGATTTAACCCACCAAGCCTTGGGAGAAATGCCCAGACTTTGACCTTCAGGATTCCCTGGAGCCCAGGAGGGCCCTGGTCCCTGAAACTTCTTAGCTGTGTGACCTTAGATGAGTCCCTACCCCTCTCCAAGCTGAGTGCTATACCAAACAGCCAGGATCCCAGGATCTTGAGGCCAGGAGCCATGGGTCACCTTGGGGACACTGTGGTATGAGAAGCAGAAAACTGTGGTCCAAGGTCCCAATTCAACCATGATGTGCTTTGAGACCCTGAGACTCTGCTCCCTAGGCCTCAATCTGTGTCCATAGATGATGGCTTGGGGCAAAGTAAAGGTTGTGGTCACTGTGTGATCTTGGGTAGGCCTCTTTCTTGTCTGGGCTGTCTTCTCATCTTTAAAATGGAAAGGGGCTTATTCTAGATCTTCTCTAAAGCCTCTTCCAAGTCTAACATTAGTGATTATGTGATTACATCAGGGCAACCATGGGAATTTTTCTTGGTTTGGTGCTAGAGAGGATGAGGTCAGAGAAGGTGGACACCTCACTGTCCAGCCCTCACCAGGTGAGGACCTCAGAACTTCAGAGCTGGTTTTGGAAGGGATGAAAAAAACATCTAGTATCACCCATGTCTGAGCAAGGGTTCCCCCTAGACTATCCTTAACAAGTGGTCATCCACTGTACACTGAAGTGGATGACCTCAACTGTTATGGCGAGAGGCAGAGAGTTTGGGTTGGGATGCCAACGGTACTTCTTACTAGCTGGGTCACTTTAGGAACTTCTCTTCCCCTTTCTGAGCCTCAGTTTCCTCATCTGTGAAGTGAGGGGGTGGGCATACGTGGCTTCTGTGGTGCTTTCCATCTCTAGATCTCTGGTTCTGGGATTCTATGATGAACTCACTACTTTCCAAGCAGACCAATCAAAACCTGCTTCTCTGTAACTTCCCCCTACCTCCATCACTGAGGACAAGAGAGACAAGTCTACTCTGTCTTCCATATGACAAACTTTTAGATCCTTGAAGAGCGTGATTCATTCCCCGTCCCCTACCTTACCAGAGCCTTTTCTTCTCCACACTAGTCATTATCAGCCCCTTCAACAGGTGGACACATGGTTTCTAGATCTTGCTGAATCACCTAGAACAGTTTTAGATCTTAAAGGGGAGATGAGGGTTGGAGGAGGTAATGCTTATCCTTAGTTGGTAAGAAGGGCTAGGGGTCCTGGGGTGGGGGTCCTGTGAGAAAACTATGTATGGCCTGGAAGAGATCTCTTCAGGGACTTCAATCAGGGCACTTTGGGAGAGGTAAGGAACATTTAGAGACTAAGAACAGCTCTCCTCATTTTATATAAGAGGAAGAGACAAAAATCCATGATCACTGGGCAAATCTGGAACAGAGCAAAGACTCTTCCCTTCCCCACTCTCACTTTAAGTAAGTATGGCTTTGGAGTCAGAAGATCTGGGGCAAGTTTTGGGCAGGAAAACTGGCGGTCATCTCAGAGGGAAAGCACTAAGGTTACTGAGGACTTGGAAAGGCTTTTTGCAAAAGAAGGGACGTTAGGTGAACTTGAGGGAAGCCAAAAGGCAGTATTCCCTTGAGTCCTTCCATGATTCCAGATCAATCCACACATTTGGTATGACTCCAGATGTCTTTTCTTATTAAATATCCCCTCTGGCAGCATGAGCCTCTTCATCTGCCATGGAGATGGGCTCCCCACCACTTGGGTCCCTCAATCTGAATCTATCCTGTGCACTGGCTACTTGCTCTCCTGTGGTTCTCCCATATCTCCGTCCTCTGGGTTATCCATCTGGCTGACTGGAAGTGGTGTAGAGGGTGCTGCCTTCTGACTGCCATTTCAAGTCCTCCACCATCTGTCCCACTCCCACCTTTCCAGTCTTCTTACCTTTGACTCAACTCCATGCACTGGAAGACCCAGCTCCAATAAACATCCTCCTGCTCTTCCTCACTTATGACACCGTCTACCTCCTCCATGCCTTTGCTCTAGCTGTCTTCCATGCCTGGATGCTCCGGTGCTCTCCTTCCTTCCTGTTTCCTGGCTTCCCTGCTTCCTTCCAGTCTCAGCACAAACCCCATCTTGTGTAGGAGGCTGTTCCACTCCTCCCTCCTCGAGAGCTGCTTGTGCTGCCCTCTTTCAGATGACCCCACGTATTTGATACATCACTTTTATTTACTTCATTTTTACATGTTTTCTCCTCCACTATAATGTACGTTCCCTGAATGTAGGACCTCATTTGCCTTTCTTTGTATTTCTACTGCTTAGCAAAGTGCCCAACATTTATGTATCTCTTAATAAATGATTGTTAAGTAATCAATTGATTTGGGGTCAGTCTCTAAAATCCTTTCTATTTTTTAAAAAATATATATTTCCCCCAATTATATGAAAGGCAATTTTAACATTAATTTTTAATGTTATTTAACATGTAATAGGTTTATTTTGGGGGGGGGCATCTATTAAGTATTTACTTAAGTGCTAGGGATACAAAAACAAATATAGTCCCTGCCTATAAGGAACTTACATTCTTTTAAAAAAAAATTAAATAATATTTTTCCTCCTATTACATGTAAAGATAATTCTTAACATTCATTTAAAAAAATAATATGAGTTCCAAATTTTCTCCTTTCCTCCCTCAACTTCCTCTTTTCCCCTCCCTGACACAGTAAGCAATTCGATCTAGCTTTTACACATGTAATCATGCACTATTTTCATATCAGTCATGTTGTAAAAGAAGACGCAGACCAAAAGAAAACACACACACACACACACAAATAAAGTGACAAATAGTATGCTTTGAGCTTATTCCATCAGTTCTATCTCTGGAGGTCAATAGCATTTTTCATCACCAGTCCTTTAGAATTGTCTTGGATCATCGTATTGTTGAGAATAGCCAAGGCTATCAGAGTTGGTTACAATGTTGCTATTGCTGTGTACAATGTTCTGGTTCTGCTCACTTCACTTTACATCATTTCATGTGAGTCTTTCCAGGTTTTTCTGAAATCAGCCTGCTCATCATTTCTTTTAATACAATATTATTCCATGACAATTATATACCACAATTTGTTCAGCAGTTCCCAAACTGATAGGCATCCTCTCAATTTCCAGTTCTTTGCCACCACAAAAAGAACTGCTATAAATATTTTTGCACAAATGGGTCCTCTAAAGTCCTTTCTAGATATAAGACTGTGTTTTGAGAGCCTCTGACCTCTTTCTGCCCTCCCCCCTTCCAGATGCCTCCAGGAGAGTGGAGTGAGCTGGGGAACCACTCCCAGGGCACTGAGTTCATTCTGCTTGGTATCACAGACCTTCGAGGCCTGCAGCTCCTGCTATTCACTGTTCTCCTGCCCACTTACCTGTTGACCCTGCTGGGCAACTTGTTCATTGTGGTCCTCTCCTTGGTGGATAGCCGTCTGCAAACCCCCATGTATTATCTCCTGAGGAACTTTTCCCTGCTGGAGATGGGCTTCACCTCAGCCATCACTCCCCAGGTCCTCAGCCACCTCCTCACAGGCCATAAAACCATCTCCGCACCCAGATGCTTCTCCCAGATGGTCCTTTACTTCACCCTGGGCACTGTGGAGTTCTTCCTGTTGGCTGTAATGTCTGTGGACCGATACCTGGCTATCTGCTATCCCCTGAGGTACCCAGCCCTTATGACCAGCCAAACCTGCCTGGGGCTGGTGCTGGGCTGCTGGGCTGGAAGTTTCCTCTTCCTCTCAGGGCCTTGCATCTGGCTGCTCCTCCTGCCACTCTGTGGACCAAAGGTGCTCAATCACTTCTTCTGTGATAGCACCCCGCTGCTGGCTCTGGCATGCACCGACACCAGACTTCTGCAGCTGTCTGCCTTCTTGGTGGCTGTGTGCACCCTGGCCGGTGCCGTCACTGTGACAGTGACGTCCTACCTCTGCATCATCTGGACCCTCCTGCAGCTGTCCTCTGCCCAGAGCCGGCGCAAGGCCTTCTCCACCTGCTCCTCCCACATGCTGGTGGTCTCCATCACCTATGGCAGCTGCATCATCATGTACCTCCACCCAACCCAGACGGGACAGCTGGACCTCAACAAGGGGGTGGCCTTCTTCAACACCATTGTTGCCCCCCTGTTGAACCCTTTTGTCTACTGCCTGAGGAACAAGCTGGTGCAGCAGGTCAGCAGGGATGTGCTGGTCAAAGGAAGGGGGCCATCTAGGCACCTCAGAGTTTGACTGGGGGGCCCTGGGACCTTCTAGAGGGGTCAGAACATGGATGAAGAGGGAGATGGAAGATGATGGGGTAGGAGAAAAAGCAATGCCTTGAGAATCATAAGCCCTGTGTCTGAGGCTCAGCACTTACACTTAATAGCTCGGTGGTCTTGGACAACTCTCTTCTCTTTTCTAGGCTTCTATTTCACCCTCTGTGAAATCAAATAATTGAATAAGATGATGTCTAAGGTACCTTCCAACATAAACTTCCCATGACTCTCTTTGGGGACAAAACTTGTAAAGGAAGAGTAAGGTGAGGACAAGGAGAGAAAGAGAGACAGAGATAGACAGAGCAGTGAGAGGGGCAGGGCAGGAGATTGGAGGACAGAGAGATGATATAGATAAGAGAAACAAAGAAAATAAAAGAATATAGGGGGAAAAGTATGAGGGAAAAAAAGTGGATGAAGAGATGGAGTGGTAAAGGTAAGGGATGGAATGGAGAGATCAATAAAAGGAGAGACAGAAAGGCATGAAAGTGAGGTGGCTGGATGAGAGAAAGAGTGAGTAGAAGACAAGGTTGGGGGAGGAGGTACAGAAAAAAGGGCAAGAGAGAAAGGACAGCCAGGAGGGAACAAGTCAGCAGATGGGAGAGAGGTGAACCGCAGAATCCCAGAGGTCACCGAGGCCAAATGCTTCCTTTGACAAATTAGGTAACTGAGGTCCAGGGAGGTAAAGGGACTTCCCCGATGTCTCATAGCCAGTAAGAAGCAGAGTGGGGATATGTACCCTGGCCTCCTGAATTCTGTGCTAGTACACTGGGATACTGAATAGATGAAAGTGGTAGAATTTTGCAAATGATGACCACTACTGGGAGCCTGTAGGCTGATTATCAGGGTCACTTCTTGGAAAGGAATGGATGGATACCAAGTTACACAGCTGCTGAGAGCTGAAATGCTGGAATCACCAAAGAAGCTTCTCAACACAAACAGTATGGGCCCTAGATGCACAGAGTCCTGTACCCACCTCTCATTAGAAGGCCAAGAAAGAGGGGGCTAGTTATAACTCACAATTTCAAAGTCAAAGTAGAAGTTCTCTGTATTTCAAAAAGTCTTGAGAAGCTCGAGCTCGGAGAAGCTTGAGCACTGTTGGGGTGTGATGGGAAGCTTCATACAATGCTAACCAAAGGAGATGCAGTGCCATAGCAGAGGAAGGATGTTCAACAAAGATATGCAGTGACCACATCTTGCTTTTTGAGCTGAGTGCATCTTTTCTGCCCCTGTGTTGGCCACCTATGGGCATCTGGTCTAGCCTCAAGAAAGGACTCAACTTTATCACTTTACTCAGCAGCCAGGACTGGCCCAATCCTGAGTCCCCTGAGCCAATCAAGTCCCAAGGACAATTTTAATTTCTTTTAAGGAAAAGCCTACCTGGCTGGGGCCACTGATAGATGGTTCTGCTCCTCCAGTCTTCCTAATCATTTCTCTGTCCAGCTCACCACAGAAGCTCCACCAACCCTCTGTCTTCTTGCCTCATGTCTCACTCTCTCACTTGAGGGCCTCACCTGATTCTTCCCTGAAAAATGGAGGATGTTCACAAGTTTCCTCTTCTCCCTTTCTCATCTCAAATCCTTCTGCTATCATCTCCAACTACGTCGTCCTTTGCCCCTATCTCTAACCTACTTTGTTTCCAAGACTGATCCGTCTGGATGCGCCCTTAATACTCCCCTCTTCTCCAGCAGGTTACAACAATATGGCACCCACTGTCTCTGTTCTTTAGTCTCCCCCATTAGTGGCTCCTGCCCAGCCACCCAGAAACATTCTTGGCACTAATCCACATGTAAGAAACCCTTACTCAACACTGCCATCCCAGGAGCCATTCCTGGTGTGTCTCCTCTCTTCAGCAGAACTCCTTGACAAGGCACCAGCTCAGTGCTTCCGTTTCTTCCCTCTCCCTCTCTTCCCAATACCTGCGGTCTGGCTTTGGATCTCATCACTTAAGTGAATCTTCTCTCTCCAAAGTCCCAAGTGATATTGTAATAACCAAATCAACGGCCTCCTCTGGATTCTTATGCTAATCGGCCTCTATAGCATTTGACACTGTTGATCACCCTCTGCTCCTGTGTACTTTCCCCCTTCTTGTTTTTTGGGACCCTGTTCTCTTCCATTTCTCTGCCTGTCTATCTACCCCCTTTCACTCCCCTCAGCCAGACCTTCATCCATGCCGTGCCCAAATGCTTTGTCACCTTTTTCCCACTTATCTGATAATCTCCTGCGCTCCTATGAATTCAGTGGTCATTTCTGTGCAGACGATCCTCAGGTTGGTATATTCAGCCCTAGTATCCCTCCTCACCTTCATTTCTACACACCGTTGCCTATTGGACATTTCATCTTGATGTCCAAAAGCATCTCAGACTCAACCTGTACAAAGACCTCATTGTCTTTCCTCTGACATCTGTGTTATAGTCCAGGGCACCAACATGTTCCCAGCCATCCTTGTTTCCAGCCTAATTCATGCAGAGAGTTAACGAACTCTTTGCTCTCACTCATTCACTCTCCATTTAGCCAATCAGTCTCCAAATCATGTTGTTTTTTCCTTTATAACACCCTTCCTTCCCTGACATAGCCCCTCCCTAGTATAGTCTTCCATCACCTTAGGCCTAGCCTATTGCAATTGGCTTCAATTTATCTCATTGCATCAAAGTTCTCATTGCTTTGATCCTTCTAGAATGATTTTTCTAAAGCACAGGTCCTGGGGTGGCCAGGTGGTGCAGTGATTAGAGCGCTAGGCCTGGAGTCAGGAAGACTCATCTTCCTGAGTTCAAATCTGACTTGAGATAATTTACTAGCTGTGCGACCCTGGGAAAGTCACTTCACCCCATTTGCCTTGGTTTCCTCATGTAACAAAACACAGGTCCTATTATGTCACCCCACTACTCAACACCAGTGGATCCCATTTACCCACCTCTAGAATCAAGCATAAAGTCCCCTGTCTGACATTTGACACCCTTCACAACCTTCCTTCTTACCCATTACTCCCTTCAGCATCTTTACTGACTTTCTTGCTGTATATTCAAGGACTCTTGCTGTCTTCTTGCAGGAAAGTCCATCTGCTGACTCCTTTCATACCTGGAATAATCTGTCTGCTCACCTCTCCCTTTTTTCATAAGAAGACTAGGAAGATATGAGGAGGCCAGTTTATAAAGGCCAGAGAAGGGGATTTAATATTTGATCCTGAAAATGGTAGTGAGCCATTGAAGTTCATTGATTCAGGGGGTGGGTGAGTTGGTCAAATTTGAGCTTTAGAAAGACTGATTTGAGTAGTGGATGTACTGGTGTGCGAGGAATGGGGACCGACTAGTGAGTACTTGCAATTGTCCAGGAATGAGGGCATGAGGGCTTGTACCAGGATGGTGGCAGTGTCACAGCAGAGAAGACGGGTGGCTTAGGAGAGATATTACAAAGATAGAAATAACGTGAGTTAGCAACTTATTGGATATCAGGTATGAGAGAGACTGTAAGGAATCAAGGATGGCACCTCGATTGTAAGCCTGATCAACTGAGAGGTTGGTGCTGCTCCTGACAGTAATTGTGAAGTTATGAAGAGGAAAGGTTTTGGGTGAAAACAGAATGAGTTCAAATTTGAACCTGTTGAGTTTAAGATGTCTATGAGAAATCTAGTTTGAGATGCCTAATGGACAGCTGGAGATGCCAGACTAGAGGTCAGGAAAGAGGTTAGGGCTAAAAAATTAGATCTGAGAATTATCTGCATAGAGTTGCTAGCTGAATCCATGAAAGCTGAGGAGGTCACCATGGTAAATAGTTATGGAGGGAGAAGAGAAGATAGCCCATGACAAAGCCTTGATTAGTAGACTCAAAATTCATTATTCCCTATAAATCCACCCCCTTCCTAACTTCCCTACTTCTGATGAGGCCATCATCACCCTTCTAGTCACCCAGATTTCCAATCTCAGTCATCTTTAACTGCCCCCTCTTCTTCCCCTTACATATCCAATCAGCTGCCAAGACTTATGGCTTCCATGTCTTCAATATCTTTGCTATCTCAGCGTCATTCATGTGTCAGTCTCCTAATTCATATCACCTTCTCATTCTGTTGCAATGGTCTCTCAATGGGCATTCCTGCGTTCAGCTTCTGCCTTCTCCAACCTTCCTTCTCCCAGCTGCTAAGGTGATATTCCTGACTGGTAGAACATACTCCATTCTTCCCCTGATCAAGAAGCTTCAGTGACTTCCCCCAACCCTTAGGATGAAATATGGACCATTTGTTCCCATAGACTACCTGTGCCCAACCTGTGGTAGAGCCTTCTGAGCTCATGTTGGTCTGATCAGCCCAACAGTAGGACTGTACAGTAGGACACACTGTACCTTCACTCCAACATGGTGATGGCATATTGGTTCTCTTTGGGAATGAAGGACAAAAACCAGGATGAAATACAAATTTTTCTCTGTCTTGGAAAGCCCAGTATAAATCTACTGAAAAACAGACTGATCACCCTCATTACACTCTCTCTCTGGAGGCAAACAGAGGTTAAGTGACTCAACTAGCCCAGAATCCCACAGCTAGTAAGTGTCTAAGGCTAGACTTGAACTCAGGTCTTCCCAATTCCAGAGCCAGTGCTGTATCCATTGTGCCATTCGGCTGCCTTCTCTGTGGAAGAGAGGTTTGAGGTTGGAGAGCCTGGATTCAGGGAGACCAATTAGGAGACTTATTGCTATATTGCAAGCAAGAGAAGAGCAGGGGCTTAATGAATGCCTCTTGATTAATTCAGAGTCAAGAACTGTGAAAGATCCAAGGCATTTGGATGACTGCTAAGGAGGCATCCCTCTGATGTGTTAGAAAGGAAAGAGGAGCTTTTGTGGTCCCTCTGAATGAGGAGTCATAGGACTGCCCAGTTTGAGTCCCCTGAATCCACTGTCTCACCGAGTACTGATTTCTGAAACAGGAGGGGAATCTCTCCAAGTGACAGAAGCCTTTTCTCTCCCTTTCTACCAAGTCTACAAATTCTTTCTTCTCTACATTACTACTCTGTTGTTTGACACTTGGACTTTCTGAGTTGGTGGGACAAATCTTGACAAATCCTTATTTGTCAAGGCTTCTGTATTGGGGGTTCTTGTTCTGATGAAGGTTGAACTAACTGATCTTGAGATCCCTTCAGAGCTCTTCGGTTCTTGCATTCTCTCAATCAGACTCTGCTAGGCTCCCCAGGGCCAAAGTGGGAGCCAAGGCTGAAGGGAGCAGAGGACCAGGGACAAATGGATGTTGTCAGTCAGGAATAAACTCCATACCAGGGAGAGCCATGCTCGAGTGGGATGGGCTCCCTAAGGTCATGGATTACACTCAGCACTCTTCAGGAAGAGGGTGAATGATCACTTGTGGTGGGCAGTCCAGAATGGATGCTTGTTCAGCTATAGGTGCATACAGATGGTTGCTGAGAGTTCTTTCCAGCTCTCAATTTCTGTGACTGACTTCTCACTCACCCTGCCCTGGCATCTTCTGCTTAATCCATTCCTATGAATTCTGCCTTATTGTATGTGAGGCATAGTACATTAGAAAGAGCCTGGGACTTGGGGTCAAAACAGCAAGTTCAGGATACAAGTCTGCAGATTACCCTGGCCTCCTCCCTTCCCTGGCCACCAGTTTCCCCCTCAGTAAAAACAAGAGAACCCCACTAAGTGACTTTTAAGTCTCTTAACAAAAGGAGGCCTACGGATCCTAATTCTGCTCCTCCTCTTGTGACCTACGTTAGTTCACGTCATTCCCCTCTCTGGTCATCACTTCCATTCTCTGATTTAGGAATGGTTGATCTTCGAAGGTCCACTCCAGAGTCTAGGCGAGATAGATCTCAACGCAGAGCCTCATAGATTTTTCATTCTCCTTCATTTTTTTCCTTCCTCTTATTCCTGGAAGGAGGCTTAGAAATCATTGGTTCCCAAATGGTTCTTTTTACAGTCAATGAAAATGAGCCCAAAAGGGAGGTGAAGGAATTTGAAGGATCATAGAGTTGGTAATTCCAAGAAGCCCTCTAGTACAAGTCCTTGATAATAACAATGAGCAATCTGAGGCTTAGAGGGTGAAGAGAGTCTCCCAGGGTTACACAGATAGCAAGACAACACAGTCTTCTTATGTGTTTCCATATTAGACACTGTGGGGCACTGGTAACTCCAGCTCTTGGTAGCATTTGCTGCTTAAACCCTTCAAGTTATTTCCACAGTTGAGGATTAAGTATCTACTGGATGCAAGACCCTAAGCCATAGAGATCAATTAACTCAGACCTCTGGACTCAAGGGGCTCCCAATTTGGCTGGGGTTAGATCCAATGCAGAGAAATTCAGGAATAAAAAGAAATCCCACCTTGAAGGGGACTTGTCATCATTATCCCGGCTGCTGTGGTTCTCTGTGGAGTTTTTCAAGTGGCTGATCCTCCGCTGCCCTTCTATTCTTCTGCCTTCTAGGACTGGGAGGCTTTTGTCCACAAGCTCAGGCTTCCTTTGTATTTGTGACCCAAGCTCATCTCCTAAGAATCCAGGTTCTTCAGTCTAGTGGGCATGTCCTCCTCTCCCCCAGATATTGTTCACAGCCACTCAGAAACTGAGCCCAGGGATGGAGGGGCCACATTCTAAGAAGTATGCAGTTTCTTTGATTAATTGAAAAATGTGTGTGTATTTGTGGGTGGGAGATGAAGAACTCTGCCACTGGAGAACCTCCCTTTCTGCTGCCCTCAGCCTTCCTCCCTTCTCTACATAAGTCATGGAAGTGGTGGTTTATAGGAAATAGGTTTGTGAGAGAAAGCAGTAGGAAGCAAGTTTCATCCCCATGCATGAAAAAGGTCTTCACAATTAGAACTGTCTGGGGTAGCTAGGTGTTACAGTGGATAGAACATGGGTCCTGGAGTCAGTAGAACACTAGATGTGTGACCCTGGGCAAGTCACTTAACCCTTATTGCTTCCCTCTCCTCCCCTGCCCCCCCCAAAATAAAAACAATTAGAGCTGTCCCAAATTGCTAAGTGCCAAGGGCAGCCTCTGGAGAGTAAGGCTCTCCTTCACTGGAGATATTCAAACAAAGACTGGCTGGGGGCACTGTTGGAGACCTGTCAGAAACATTGTGGAGGGAATCCTTGGGCAGAGATGGGTTAGACTGGATGCCTGTGAGCTCCTGGCCAGCTCTGATATTCTTTGGATCTGACATTCTTTCTGTCATGGCAAGAGGGACTTCTAACCATCCTTACACGGAAGCTTTTCTTCCTTCTGCAAGAGGAAAAATGAAGCTAGAGAAGAGCCTTTTCCCTTTTCACCTTCTCAGTATAGCTCTGTGCCCAGAAGAAGCCTGAGAAGGCTCTGCTGAATCTGCCTGCTGGGTCTTTGGGGAGGTGTGACCTGCAGGTCATGTTATCTCCTAAACAAGAGGAATCCTAGGTCTTCCCAATAACTGTTTCCTTTCCTTGATGAAACTTTCTTGGTGAAATGCAAATTCCTTGTCCTTTCAGGGATCTCCTTGCCCCATTGACTCTCACTGCTTTCCAGATCTCCAAAATGCTGTTGGCCACCTTTGCGTATTAGACAGCGTCCAGAAGCTGTTAGGCATAGGAGACGATGAAGCTAAGGTCTCCATTTTCCCCTCTCCCATCCACATGCTACATAGATCTAGAGCTTCTGGGAGTCTCAGGTTTTGGAGATGCTTAGTTTCTCCCAGCGCCCTTGCCAGGGACAAGAATTTCAATCTCAGTGGCTGCAGAAGCTGGGTTCTGGGGTGGCTGGGGAGGAGCAGATCCCTGAGTCACTGGAGTCATAGTATTTACTGAGTGTCCCACTTGGGGCAGTTAAGATGGGAGCAACTTGATGACATCTAGAGCCCTGTCAGGATATGGTGATGTTGGAAAAGGATATGAGAGAAATGCGTAAGGAAGACAAGAATGAGTGAAATGTCAGGGTCTAGAGACACGGAGACAGAGACATTCAAAAGAGATATTCCATGCAACAGTTCCTGCTTTCCTGCTTCAAACAAAGACTTCCTCCATACTTAAATGTAACCAACAAAAGCCCAACACCTTTACCCCTTACCTTATGAGATATCTCCTCCCTTTCGCCTTGAAATTCCCAGAAAATAACATTCAATACAGAATGCCTGTCCTTTGCATGTCCTACTACTCCCAACCTCTTAGAGTCACTTCTCTCTCTGTCCTTGCTTCCCTAACACTCAGCTGAATCTGCCTTCTTTAAGGACAACAAAGATCTGTATCTTGCTGTATTTGGAATCCTTCCCCCAGGATTCACCTTCCAGGACCTTCCCATAGTATTTCATGCTGTTAGCCATCCTCTCTTCCTGTGTCTCTCCTTCATTTTTCTCCCTTTCTGACACTTCCTTTTTTGTTCAGTCATTTCAGGTGTGTCCAGCTCTTTGTGACCCCATTTGGGGTTTTCTTGGCAATGATACTGGAATGCTTTGCCGTTTCCTTCTCCAGCTCATTTTACAGATGAGTGAACTTAGACGAAAAGGGTAAAGTGACCTGCCCAGGGTCACATAGCTAGGAAGTATCTGAGGCCAGATTTGAACTCAGGAAGATGAGTCTTCCTGACTCCAGGCCTGGCACTCTATCCACTGTACCACCTATCAGTTTTTTCAGGACTAGCATCCATAGTTTGACCCATAGGCATTGGTGATCCCCTGAGTTCTGACCTTGCCTCTTCTCCCCCCATTTTCTATTGATTTTCTTTTCCAGTAATCTTGGATCACACAAAATGTACTGTCCTTTCTATACAGATCAATCCCAGTAGAAATTGGGCTCTTGTCTGTCTACTAAGCTTTACTTCAGCATCTCCAATGCCTTTGGGACTTCTCCTGCTGTAGACATCCCTAACTCCACACGTCCAAAGCAGAAAAGGAACAAAGCAAGACTTGGGGCAGGGCTGTACTAATGCAGTTGGAACCAGCTGCACCAGAGGGGCTTCTTAAGTTTAGGGAGTGAGTAGCTGCAGCTCAGAAGCCTGCGATGGCTGTAAATCAAGGCTTGATTCATGTTTTCTTGATTATCTACATTTAAGAAGTGATGGAGAAAAATGTTTATACTATAGATTAAACTTAAAAGAAGAGCCAGTAGGTGGCACCATAGTTCATAGAGCATCAGGCCTGGAATCAGGAAGACTCATCTTACTCAGTTCAAATCTGGCCTGAGACACTTCCTAGCTGGGGTGACCCTGGGCAAGTCACTTCACCCTGTTTGCCTCCATTCTTCATCTGTAAAAATGAGCTGGAGAAGGAAATGTCAAAGCACTCCAGTATCTCTGCCAAGAAAGCCCCAAATAAGGTCACGAAGAGTCAAACACAACTGAAAAATGACCGAACAGCAAATTTAAAAGTATATCATGGGGGCAGCTAGGTGGTGCAATGAATAGAGCTCTGGCCTTGGAGTCAGGAGGACCTGAGTTCAAATCCAGCTCAGACATTTAACACTTACTAGCTGTGTAACTCTGGGCAAGTCACTTAACCCCGATTGCCTCAGCAAAAAAAAAAAAAAAAAGAAAGAAAGAAAAAAGAAAAGTGTATTTTGGGTACAATTTGTTTTTTTGTTTGTTTTTTGAAAACTAGTTGCTAATCATTTATTAGCACACCACAGGCTAAGAGAAAATGGTCTTCAAAATCAAAGATTGGTTTTAGGACTAAGGAGGTTTGAGTTTGGATTTGTGATGGGAAACAGAGTCAAGTTCGTGATTTACCCAGTGCAGAAACTAGTCCTTCCCTGTGAGCTCTGGATTTAGAGCATAAGAAAAGAATTTGAGTTCAAATCCATGACCTCTGGTTGTTTTTGTTTTTTTTTATAAAACAACACTTAGATATATTTTTAACTTTGGACAAATGACAACTTCATGTGTCTCACTTTCTTCCTCAGAAAAATGTGTGGATTGGTATGGAATTTCTGGGCAGAGATTGGAGTTTGTATCTAGGGTGGAGGAGGGGGCTGGGAAAGCAGTCAGTGAGCCAATAAACATTTATAAAGTACTTACTAAGGGCTAGTCCTTTTTACCTCCAGAATTTCAAAGGAAGCATTCAATCCTCCCACCAATCCCCGACCCCAGCCCGAAACATTAACAACAAAAACAGCTGCTGCCTGGAAGGAGAGCATATTGTAATGGAGACAAGTGGGAAATTGCTGGACTGAGTTGACTGACCCCATCCCCCACCATTGTATAATTTTTTGGGGGGAGGTAGGGTGGGCCCTCCATCCTAGTCTAGGTTTCTGAGCAGCTGTATAACACATCTTTTGGAAGGCAGTTTTCTCTGTAATTGAGTACCTGAATTGCTGGGGAGGAGCTCGGGCTGTGAATGGGGGAAGGTTTAAATTCTGAAATAGAAACTATAACCAAGACCTTTTCAGGTTTTCAAGGCTGAAGTCCAGGGGAAGAACTGAAGTTTCTGCTCTCTCAGGAACTCAATGGAGAATCCCAATAGTCCAGACTCCGTAGGTGAGTAGCCTTAAAGGACAATTTTGTTTTCCTTATTGAATTCCTCCGATTGGGTTCAAATTTGAAGAGACGTTTGGAACTGCCTGAGGGCAGGAGCCTGATTTAGCCAATCTCTGCAGCTCTGGGTTCCACACACTGGAGGCACTTAATCCTGTGAAACTGGGTCGAGCAATTTGAAAACCAAATGTCATTTGTTTTAGACTCTGAATAAAAGCGATAAGTGTCAGAGCTTCATCTTAAGAGAAAAGAAATTCTGCTTTTGTTTGCTGGACACTAGCCTAATGAGGCCTCTACTGGGTCCCCATTTTCTGAGGGCTCTCTTCCTGCTTCTCTTTTCTGTCCCATCCTCACCTCCCATAGGCTAACATCTGCTCCCTTCTTCTGGAAACAAGTCACCACCTCTTGTTCCAGAGATCTCCAGAGATAACACCCAAGACTTTGGAATTGGGGCCCCTCCTACTTTTACAGGGCTGGTGCCAAAGTGTTCCCTCCAGAACCTTTCAAACACAAATGATAAAGTCATGTATCTTTCAAAGATCTCTTTCTATCTAGTCCTCCTCATGTTCCCTTCTGAACCTCAGAAAGTGCTGCAATGACCCACTCTTCTTTTTCTTTACTATTTGACTTTTTCTCCCAATGACTTGGATAAAGGCATACAAGGTATGGTCAGTGAACCTGGAGATGACACAAAGCTAGGAGCAGCAGCTTAACCTATTGGATGATGCAAAAGGATCAGCACATGCTAGAGAATTGGGGCAATCAAAGACACTACAGGTTCCTCAAAAGATCTGGGACTGTAAGCTCCATAAGGGTCAGCAGTGTGAAATGATAGCAAGCCTCTTGCTGCCTGGGCCTCGCTTGAGAGACCCAGCTTTCAGGAACAAGATGGAGAAAGAGCCCATGTCCTCTGCCCTTGTGAGAGCTCATGTGGACATTCTGTTCAGTGCTGTGTCCCATGCATAACAGGGACACTGATAATCTAGAGATTCCAGAAGAGGATGTTATATAAATTTTAGTGTTATTATTAACAAATTTTCCTTAGATTCTGTGAGCTTCCTAAGTGCCTTCAATCATCCCTGAGGCACCAGGGATCTCTCCCTTTGTGGTCGTGGAGCAGTGCTGTTTACTCTGACCAGATCTCCAGGCCATCTCTTAGCCTCCAGTTAGGGCACGGTGGGATAGAGGGTTCACATAGGAAAGTAAGAGTGTTGACTCCTTGGCGCCCCCCCCATTCCAGTTAAGGTGCCTGTCCCCTCTGATCTCTGGAAGCAGAGTTGACACAAGAAGCCAAAATCTGTACTCCAGAGGGAGGAGCTCTCTATTTGTCCTCCCTCCCTCCTGAGCAGACCCAGGCTGGGATCTGGAATCTCTGACATCCCCATTCCTGCCTCACCTCCTGTTGTGATTATCCATCAGCCCTTGGAACAGAAAGGAAAACCCTGGCTCTCAGACTTCAATGCTCGATTTCCCACCCTCATCCTAATACTATTTCTCACTGTAGCTCATTTATCAAACCTTTACCCAGAGCCCAGGAAGAAAAAGAATGAGGGTATGTTGGGGTTTTGAGGGTATGTTTATGCTTATGTATGTGTTTGTATATACAGTGTAGGTCTGTGCATATGTGACTAGGCACCAAGAGATCTGAGTTCCATTTCCAAACTTGCCTCACTATGTGACGTTGGGCAAGTCCTGTCTTCTTTCTGGGCCTCATTTTCTCCATCTATAAAAAGGCTTAACGCCTTCAGCACCACTTCTTTTTTTTTTTGCTAGGCAATGGGGTTAAGTGACTTGCTCAGGGTCACACAGCTAGTAAGTGTTATGTGTCTGAGGCCAGATTTGAACACAGGCCCTCCTGAATCCAGGACCAATGCTCTATCCACTGCGCCACCTAACTGCCCCAGTACCACTTCTTTATAAGACTCCAATGAGGTCTTGGCTAGAGAAGCATAAAGTTTTTTTTTATTTTAATTTTTTTTATTAATTTATTTTGATTTATCAACGATCACTTCCATATTTTTTTTTTGTTTTTTTGTTTGTTTTTTAGGCAATTGGGGTTAAGTGACTTGCCCAGGTCACATAGCTGATAAGTGTCAAGTGTTTGATCTGAGGCCGGATTTGAACTCAGGTCCTCCTGACTTCAGGGCCAGTGCTCTATCCACTGTGCCACCTAGTTGCCCCATTCCATATGTTTTTGAGTTTAAAATTTTTCTCCCTCTTCCTTCCCACCACCCTCCCCAAGATGGGGAACAATCTGATATAGGCTATACATATACATTCCTATTAAACATATTTTCACATTAGTAATGTTGTAAGTAAAAGTTACAACCAATAGGAGGAACCACCAGAAAGAGGAAACAAAACTCAACAGAAGAGAAAAAAAATAGCAATTCAACTTCCACATTTGTTTCTTTGGATGTAGATAGCATTTTCCATCACTAGGTCTTTGGAGATATCTTAGATCCTTGTATGCTGGGAAGGGTTAAGTTTATCATTATTAGTCCACACAACGTTGCTGTTACTGTGTACAACGTTCTCCTGGTTCTGCTCACTTCACTCAGCATCAGACCATACAAGTCTTTCCAGGTTTTTCTGAAGTCAGCCTGTTCATCATTTGTCATAGCACAATGGTATTCCATTACATTCATATACCACAACTTGCTCAGCCATTCCCCAATTGATGGGAATCCTCTCAATTTCCAATTCTTTGCAACCACAAAAAGAGCTGCTATGAATATTTTTGTACATGTGGGTCCTTTTCCCATTTGTATGATCTCTTTGGGATATAGTCCTAGAAGTGCTATTGCTGGGTCAAAGGGTATGCACATTTTTATAGCCCTTTGGGCATAGTTCCAAATTGCTCTCCAAAATGATTGTATCATTTCACAACTCCACCAACAATGCATTAGTGTTCCAATTTTCCCACATCTTCTCCAACATTTATCATTTTCCAGTTTTGTCATGTTGGTCAATCTGACAGGTGTGATGTGATACCTCAGAGTTGTTTTGATTTGCATTTTAGAGAAGCATAAAGTTAAAGGTGATGTGCTTATTAGGGGTGGGGGCAATAATCATTACCTTGAGCACTATTATTTAAAGAAGAAGAGAGCCCAGCACTCAGTGGATTAGGGGTGACAGTCAATGACCTTTGCTAGCTTGAACAGGAAAGGAACCGAGAGTGAATCCCTGAAGGCATGTGCACACCTCTAAAGGTCTAATCTCTTGTCCAACGGAGGTATGCAGGACCCAGGTGTCCATACCTCCTTACAGACAAATTAACTTTGGATGCTTAAAAAAATCATACAGTGGTGGCACAGAGTAGTACAGCCAAGAATCCCCATCTCCATCTTTCCTCCATCCTATCCTTATAAGTCTTATAAAAGAGAAGAAAATCCAGACATTGGGTCAGCAACAAGTCCTCTGGGCTCTGGATGTCCAGGAAATGCCTTTGATGCTAGGAATCCTCTGGTCGACTTTCACTTGGAGAGTTAGAGAAATTAGAAGTTGAGAACTCTAGTATCTCTTAGTGAATTTTGACTTCTGCATTGGTGTTTAGGTTAGATTTAGAGTAAGAACGCAAAAGGAACAGGTAAACATAAGGTCTACTGGATATCCATTTTACTTAGCACTGGAGACCTAGACAGGTGGGAAAGTGTAGGAAAAAGATCCCTGGTCTGGGAACCCGGAGCCAGACTGAGGCAGAGAGTCTGGTTCTGTCTTTTCTACAGGCTGCGTGCATGTTTGTCCTTTGTTCTTGAAGAGGACCATGACATCGGGGAGATGATGATATGACTTGGCAATTGACTTTGATTTGAGTAAGGTGTACAATCCTGGGAAAGTCCTCCCCTCTCTCATGGCATCAGTCCCTTCATCTGTATGATAAGGAAGGGAAGGAGGCACTGATTCATGTTATCTAAGGGATTTTATGACTCTCAGAAATAACCCAGGGCAACTTACCTCTTCATTTGTCAGATGGGTGAGCTGAAGGCCACGGAAGGTAAGTGAATTGGTGGAGGACACACAGCTGATAACTTGATTGAAACAAGATTTCTGTCTCCAGCCCCAGCATCCTCTGTAATATTCCTCTGCCTCCCTATGACTTGCAATTAGACATGGTTTGGAACTAGGGCTGCCAATTCCAAAGTTCATGATTTACTCAGGACCAAGGACAGCGGTGTCCTGGAACCTGATGGAATCAGCTCCTCCAGAGCGAATGGTTAAATTTGTAGGATGAGCATTTACGTGTCACAGCCACTGCAAGGCTACAGATTAGAGCTTAATGTATCGTTTTCTTGTTGAATAGAAAAAGGACTGTTTCCTGCTCAGTCCCTTCGAAGATCCCTGCTGTGGATTTCTGATCCAACTGGGTCTTTCTGAGGGTAAGCTTCTGCTCCTGCGCCTCTTGTGGCTTTGCAGGATGCAGCTGCCTTTGTTATATCCCTGGACATGTTGTGACACCGCTGGCTGGTTTGTTTGTGTCTATACTGGTTTTTTTGATGGCTCCCTTTCCCATGAACTTCTGGCTAATTTAATGTGTTGTTCTGGTGTGGAAGAAGTCATTTGCTACAGTTTCTTATTGGCTTTCTTGATCATTCTTCTGTCTGCTGTGACTTTGAGATTTTTGCCGGAGAAGTATATGGGAGATGGGTGATCTTCCTCCAGTCAGGCCCCTGTCTTGACCAGAAATCTTCTATAATGTCAGATTGTGATGAAAAGAGACTTCTAGTCTGCAACGGGTCTCTCCAGCCTGTGGAAAAAGTCCCTCACACTCTGGGATTTTTGTGGAAACTTAGGTTTTCCTTTTGAAATAAGACGTTTGATTTTCTTGTTCTTTTTCTTTTTTTTTTAATTAGTCAATGATGAAACCCAGCCTCTGTGTGGGTGGGCCCAGAGTAGAAGGGCTCCTTGCTGAGACATGAGGCTGGTGAAATGCCCCAGTCCCCTTTGGCGTCTGTGTCAGTTTTGTTGTAACCTTTGGTACCTGACTGAGCTCTTTGTATTAGAAGGAGAGAATGAGGGTGGGGTGGCCAGCCCACCTGATGTCACTGGATCAATGTTTCTGTACAAGTGACAAGCCCAATCAGATACCTTACTGGAATCTGACAACAGTCCTGTGAGATGAGTACTAGAGGTGTTATTGACCCCATTTTAGAGATGAGGAAACTGAGGCTCAGAGGGATGAAAGAGACAGAACTTGAAACCAGATCTCCTGATTATTGGTTCTTGGCTAAGTTTATGGAAGTTAATTTGCAACCAGTTGTGCAAATCTGTTTTGGAGACTCTGGGCCATTTTACTATTCCTAATGAAGAGGAACTCCAGTGGTTAACAATCAATTCTGGGAATTATAACACCCTTCCATAACTCCAGGGGAAGGAGCTTATGCTTCATATGCTTAATCCTACCTGTGTGTCTATTGACAAGTCAGGTCACCCCCTGGTCCTCAGTTTCCCCATCTATGAAATGAAGGAGGTGTCCTAGCTTGTGTATACAATCCTGCTTTCCCAGCATAGCACCAGGGGTGGCTTCTGAGGTTCCTTCCAGCTTTACGTCTATGATCTGTGTCAGGAATCATAGCTGTGTGGCCTGGACAAGTCTCTTGTCTCCTGTAGGCCCATTTTCCCCATTTGTAAGAAGAAAGACTTGGACTACATGGCATGTGAAGGTCTCATGTTTTCCTCCTATAACCCCAGGACTGGGTTAGCCAAAGGGCACTATTGCATGAGTGATGAGCCAGGCCCCCCCTTCTTCTCCTCTTCCTCTCCCCTCTCTTTTCCTCTTCTCTCTCTCTCTCTCTCTCTCTCTCTCTCTCTCTCTCTCTCTCTCTCATTGGGAGGATGATAGGCTTAAAATCAGAAGGGTCTTTTAAGGTCATCTTGTCCAATCTCATTTTGAGACACAGAGAAGAGAAATTAGTTGCCTAGTGTCACATAGATGCCCTTTCGCATGCTCCAGCCTCCTTCCCCCAACTTCCCTCATTTCAGTCTGTGCCAAAGGATAGACTAAGCCACCTATTCTTTATCTACCAGTGTTATTCATGAAAACAGACTACCAAATCTGAAATAGTTTCAGGAAGAAATTTATTAAGTCATTTGGTAGAAGACAGTGAGCCAGAAGAGTTGTATTTCCCTCTCATCCAGACTCTGGAAGGTTTACATTATATAGAATTTTGACAAGAGCACTGTACACATTTCACATGTGCACAATTCAATGATCTTTCCAAGAGTTAACTTGTAAAGCAAGGTAGACTGAGATGTATATGAGTAAATATAAACATTCAGTAAAATTTGCACAAATCCAAAACACAAAAGGAACCCAAGACACAAGCTTGAGTGACCCCACCCCCCACCCCCCAGGCCCATGCAGAGAACCCAAAACAAGATGCTTTGGGAGGAGCCAGGACCTGGGGACTCCAATCCCTTGTAGCCAATTTCTGCCATTCCTAGAGTTACTGAGGTCAGGGCGACATTCTGGGTTCAAACAATATCTAGTTTTAACAAAATAATAATTAATCTTTTCTGAACAATATAATAAAACATTTCACATACCAGCCATGGATCTCTGACATCTGTTGTGTCTTTGGCTTTCCTGGAAGAGGCTGCTGAGCACAAAATGACACATCAGTAGCCAGCAGCGCAGTCTAGAGGACTTGCCCTGGATTGACAGTCAGGAGACCATCCAGGCCTTATCTCTGGCAAGGACTAATCCTGTCACCTTAGGCTAGTCTCTCTTTCACAGGAGGCTCAGTTGCCCTGGTGAGAGGTGCTGTTGTTCAGCAGGAAGAGAGCTAGATCGAGGGTCTGGGGATGTGCACCAGAATCCCAGTTCTACCCCTGTGACCTTGGGCAATTCGCCTAAGCTCTCTGAGCCTCAATTTCCCTAACTATAAAATGAGGACATTGGAATACATGATAAGGTTCTATCAGGGCAGCTAGGGGGAGCCATGGTGGATAGAGCGCTGGGCCTGAAGTCAGGCTGACTCATCTTCCAGAGTTCAAATCTGGCCTCAGACACTTCCTAGCTGAGTGACTCTGGGCAAGTCACTTTACCCTGTTTGCCTCATTTTCCTCATCTGTCAAATGAGCTGGAGAAGGAAATGGCAAACCACGCCAGGATCTCTGCCAAGAAAACCCCAAATGGGATCGTGAAGAGTCTGACATGACTGAACAACAATCAGGTCCCTGCTCCCTCTTAATATTCATCATATCTCCCATTTATCAAACCTTTACCCAGAGTCCAGGCCCTGGACAGGCAGGGGTGGGGAGACTGCAGCCTTGAGGCCACATGTGGCCCTCTAGGTCCTCAAGTGAGGCCCTATGACTGAATCCAACCTTCACAGAACAAATCTCCTTCATAAAAGAATTTGTTCTGTAAAACTTGGACTCAGTCAAAAGGCCACCCCCGAGGACCCAGAAGACCACATGTGGCCTCGAGGTTGCAGATTCTCCACCCCTGGTCCAGAGAGTAAAACAATAAGGGACCATGTCCCTGTATTTATGTGTGTGTGTGTGTGTGTGTCTGTCTGTCTGTCTGCACGCGCACGCATGTTTGTATATATGGGTATGTGTGTGTGTATGTGGCTAGGCATCAGAGCCCTTGTCCCATTCCCAAACCTTTCTTACTGTATGATCTAGGACAAATCTTGTCCCATTTCTGGGCTTCATCTTCTCTATCTGTTAAAAGGGTTAATACCTTCACTGCTTCCTTTGGAGAATTGTTTGTGAGACTCAAATCTTAGATGGAGCTCTTCTCCATCTTTTCTCTATCCTCCCCTCCCCCAAGTCTTCTAAGACAGAAGAGAATCCAGGCAACAAGTCCTATGGAATCTAGATGTCTGGGAAATGCCTTTGGAGGTAGGAGGGCTCCTCTGGCCAGCTTTCACCTGGAGAGTTGCAGAAGGTGGAATCATAGGGTATAGAAGGTCATTTAACTTCAGGGCTGGGAAGGACCTCAGAGCCTAGAGGATAGCACTGTTAAGGGCAGGGGTCATAGGTGAGCTGAGGGTTGCAGCCCAGGGCAGGGGCTACATAGGGCCAGTCTCAGGGCACTGTGGGCAAGGGTCCCACACAGGTACCAGGGCTGGCCCACCATCACTCAGGAAGCCATGGGGGACACTGTGTGTAGGGGTCAACGACACAGACTATTAGCTCCAGCAGTTTTGGAAACCAGAGACAGAGTCAAGAAACATTTATGAAGTACCTGCTATGATCTAAGTGCTGGGAATACAAAGAAAGGTAAAAGACAATACCTGCCCTCAAGGAGGTCACAGTCTAATCTGGGAGACAACATGCAAACAACTCTGTACAAGCAGGATATGGTCAAGGTAAGTTGGAGGTAAGGAATGTAGGAGAGGCTCTAGAATTAAGAGGGATTGGGAAAGGTTTTCTGTAGAGGGGACTGTCCCCCCCACTCCCATGGGATTCATTTCCTCTGGTGCTGGCTGACTGAATCCACAATCCCCCTCCTTCTTTTTCCATCCCCCAGGCTAATCCTACCTCTTCATTTGGCAAATGAGCGAACTAAAGGCCACAGAGGGCAAATGACGTGGCCAAGGACACACACTTAGTAAGTTGATTGAAACCAGACTTCTGGCTTCAGCTCCAGGACTCTTTCTGCCTCTTATATTCCTCTCTCTTTATGACTTGCAATTAGAAATGGCTCAAAGCTAGGACGGACTGGGGTAGGTGTTGGAGAACCTGCCAGTTCCAAGGTTCATGATTCACTCTGGACCAGGGACAGGGGTATGCTGCTGGCCTCACCAGAGGGGACTGTTACAGTGTGAAAGTGATTATTTACATATCAGACTCTACAGAGGCTACAATTAGTGCTTAATTTGTTGTTTACTTGATTGTCTAGACAAAAAGAATGATGGAGAAAATGTTAAAAAAATGCAAATTAAAAAGCATGGATTATACTTTTTTTTTTTTTGAGTGGGGGTTGTGAACCATTTACCAGCACATCTCAGGCTAGA
Organism: Vombatus ursinus; assembly: GCF_900497805.2. NCBI lineage: Eukaryota > Metazoa > Chordata > Mammalia > Diprotodontia > Vombatidae > Vombatus > Vombatus ursinus. The sequence continues at coordinate 3,093,172 of NW_020954808.1, forward strand.
TACTTACTAGCTCTGTGACCCTGGGCAAGTCACTTAACCCTGTTTGCCTCAACTTCCCCATCTGTAAAATGAGCTGGAGAAAGAAATGGCAAACCACTCCAGTATCTCTGCCAAGAAAACCCCAAATGGGCTTATGGAGAATCAGACACAACTGAAAAATAACTTAACAACAACAAATCAGACTGGGGGAAATACTTAAAATTAAGATTGATTTTGGCAATGAATAGGTTATAGGGTTTGGGTTTAAGGTGGGGGATAAGGTCAATTGTATGGTTTATCCAGTGCAGGAACTCAAGTCCTTCCCTGTGAGTCCCCATTGGAAGTTTGAGAATCTGGGTTCAAATCCCAGCCCTCTCTATAGGACTTAAAAATAAAGCCTTTGGACATATGACAACCTTGCTGGTCATCACTTTCTTTCTTGGGAGAATATAGGGATGAATGTAAATGAGCTCTTTGGCTTCTCCCAGCTCTAAGTCTCTGAGCTTGGGGGAGATGTCATGGAAATAGGTGTTTCCTGGATGAAGGGAAATCTGCCTTTCCCTTTTCCTTAAAATATAGGGTAGCACTAGGTAGACTTGGGAAGTTTACTGTAAGATCTCAGTTCTGAGTGAAATCAGGGCAGAGATTAAAGTCTGGGTCTTGGGAGGAGGCAGGGTGTCTGAGCAGGCTATTAGAGAATGGAGATATTTACAGAGTGCTTACCAAGGCCCAGATTCTCTGCCTAAAGCTAGAATTACAAAAAAGCTTTCTGTCCTCCGTCCAATCCCCATCCAATCTTTGGTCTTAAACTATTACAACAATAATAAAAACAGGACCAGTGGCTCCTGGAGAATATTCTAATGGAGGAAGCCACATCTAGGCAGAATAGATTTGACCTCACATCTACCCTATCAGAAGTCTGAGGGTATGTCCATCCTAGGGCTCACTTTCTGAGTATCTGTGAACCTCAAGCGGGCAACAACTTCCCTGTGTACTTGATTGACTGCGGAGGAACTTAGACTGGGAATAGTCAGAGGTTTGATTCAGAAGCAGTCAGATTCTGTAACCAAGACCTTCCCAGGTAGGTAAGGCTGAAGTCCAAGGGAAGATCTGAAATTTGACGTCTCAGAAACCCAGTGGAGAGTTCCAAGAGTCCAGACTCTAATGGTAACCTTCTGGGGAAATTTTATTTTTCTTATTAATTCCTCTGCATTGGGTACTGACAGGAGGGCCATGTTGGGAGCTGCCTGAGGACAGGAGCCTGATTAAGGTAGGTGCTCAATTCTGCTCATGAAATTAATTGGATGGATTTGGAAACCAGAGGACTTTGAGCATAGACACTCTGAATAAACACTGCAGGGACCAGAGCCCCCTCTCACAGGGGGCCAGAAACTGCTTGTGCTCACTGGAAACTGGTCTCTGAGAGGGCAGAGGGTTTGCTTCTCGATTCTCTTTACCATCCCAAAGGCTTTCACATAGACTAGAATCTGGTAGCTTGTTAACCTCCAAGACTGGGGAGTTGGGGAAGCTCCTGTTTTGAAAGGGAAAGTGCCAAAGATTTCCAACAGCCAAATGATGAGGTCATCATGTATCTTTCAAAGCAGTGTCTCCATCAAAACTTCCTTCTGGACTAAAAAAAAAAAATACCTCAATTTGTATGTCTGTGTTTCTAGTTGACCTTTCTTCTGTTCCCCCTCTATGCATTAAAAAAAAAAAATCTATAATTTCTGTGTGTTTTTCATTGGACTTTCTGACATTTTATTCTGTAGCTTAAAAAATGCTTCAATTTCCATGGCTATTTCTTCCTGAAATTGCTTTTGTACCTAAAAGAATACTGCAATTTCTATGGCTACATTTCTCTCCGGATTTCCTTCTGTAGCTTAAAAAAAAACTCACTTTCTCTGGCCCTGTTTCTACTTAAAATTCCTTCAGTTCCCTTCTATATTAAAAGAATCCTTCAATTTCTCCAGCAGTGTTTCTATAGACTTTTTTCTGTTCCCTTCCCTATCTAAAAAGAATGTTTTAGTTTCTCTGGCTGTGTTTTTATCTGGATATCCTTCTGTTCCCATCTCTCCCTAAAGTAACGCTTCAATTTCTCTGACTGTGTTTCTATCTTGACATCTTTCAGTTCCTTCCTGTACCTAAAAAAGTGCCTCTATTTTGATGGCTGTCTTTCTCCCTGAACTGTTCACTTCCTGTACTAAAAGAATGTTAGAATTTTTATGGCAGTATTTCTTTCTGGACATTCTGTTCTGTTTTGTACCTTCAAAAAATGCTTCACTGACTTCTCTTCTTTTATTGTCTCGTTTGATTTTTTTCTCTCCAATTTGGACAAAGACAAACATGGTATGCTCAATGAACTAGCAGATGACACAGTGCTGAGATTATAGCTAATATACTAGATGACAGACTCAGGATCCAAAAGGATCAGCATGTGCTAGAGAAATGAATAAAATTCAACAGAGGGTCAAAGACAGCAAGTGTTCCTCAAAATATCTGGGACTGCAAGCTCAATAGAAGTCATCAGTCATCAGTGAAAAGACCCCAAAAAAGCTACTGCTGCCTGGGCGTGCATGGCAGGGGCACACCTTCCTTCCAAGCAGATGGCAGCAATAGAGCCCGTGTCCTCTACCCTCCTCAGAGCCCATCTGGATATTGTGTTCAGTTCTGGGCTCTGTGCATAAAAAAGACAGCCATTAGCTGGAGTGTCCAGAAGGGGGCAGCCAGGATGCTGAAGGGCTTTGATGCCCTGTCCTGTGAGGATTGTTTGAAGAAGCAGTGATTTAGAGTTTTGAGAAAAGATTTATAAGGAAATAAGTTTCCTCAAGTGGGAAAAGGGATCCTAATAGCACCTACCTCCCCAGGCTGAGATAATGTCTGAAAAGGACTTAGCACATAATGGGCACATAGTTTGTGCTTAACAAATGCTCCTTCCATCCCTGCCTTCCCTTCAGTGTGTTTTACTGAATCTTCATTCATGTAATGACAGCTTAATGTGGGTGTCTTGGGGTTCTTTCTTGTGTCCTCTCTTTCCCCCCTATGTTTCCTCCCTTAGGTGATCTAGCATATAGCCTGCCAGCTAGAACAATCTGTTGGTTACTTTGCTGATGTAGCAACCTGCTCTATCACTCAACACACAAATCACCGGGTTATTAATTCAGCAAGAATAAATGCCAAAATAGGCTTCCTGGGACAGAATGGTCATGACAAATATTCCATACTCTGTTTCCCCTTGGGACTTACCTTCACACTATGTCTCTTTGGTGCCCTAAGATCCAGAAGTTGATGGGAGGAGGAGGAGCTGTAAACTGGAGACAAACTCAGATTCAGATGGGTGTCTCGTGGAAAAACAACCATCCTTCCCCAGAATACATGGAAAATGCCAAATAAACAGTATTTATTGTTAATGTAGCCTGTGACCTCGAGAAGACCCTGAAACTGACATTGATTCCTCATCTGTAAAATAAGGATACCTTTTCTCCTGGTTTTGGTCGTTCACAAGAACAAATCCTCAAATCTAAAAGAATTTTAGAAAGAAACTTACTAGGTCATTTGATCAAGGAGAGGTAGCTAGAAAGGGTATGACTCCCTCTCATCTAGGCTCTGGAAAGTTTACATCTATAGGATTTAGACAAGGGTACTGGCATGAATGTGCAAAGAGGTCACTTGAAAGCAAGGTAGATTGAGATGGATATCAGTGAGAGAAATGATTATTAATAACCAATGATATGGAAAGATTCAGATTTCCCTCTTTTTCTATTATCCTCATTTCAAGACCTCAGTCTTTGAAGGTTGAGCTAACTTTCTCCTCTGATTGCCACTCTCAGGAATACTTCTCTTCCAAAAGAGCAGATAAGCCATGAGCCCGCCACCCTGATTGTCTTTGGTCTAAGAGAGAGATGGCCAAATGACCATCCTTTTATTAAAATGCTGGCATTATTAATAAGATGATTAAATCACCCAGAAATTATTTCCCTCAAACCTTTTAAAATATCACATCAGTAAATAGACACATTAATAAAATTTTGGCAAAACCAAAACATAAGCTTGAGTGGACCCAAAAGAAGACCTGGTTGAGTGGGGTGGATCCAGGATGTGAGGGAACCTAAAATTGTTTGTCACCATCTCCTGCATTTCCAGGAGTTACTGAAATCAGGGAGATATTCTGGGTTCAAACAATTTCTAGTCACATAAAATTAGATTTAAACAGTATAATAATTAATATATTTTCCAAATGATATAATAAGGCATTTTTCCATAGTACCTTGATCATGGGATTGTTAACCTCATAATATGAAGGAATATATTTGGCAAAACTTAAAAGCCCCATAAACATATCAGATATTATTTCTTGTGATTAATTAATACCAATGAGTTCAAACTGCCAAGAAGTAGACTAAGAGTTCATCTCTTGGAATATACTCAAACATACATAGATGCATATATACACATATTAATGTCTGTGTATTACATATGCATACACACATAGATATATACATGTATCTACACATAGGTAGCTATACAGAGAGATATACAGACATATATGGACATCTATTTCCACACATATATAGAGAGTAATATATCTGTATCTACATATCACTTTATGTTTCATGCACAAGTCTACCATGCCAGGAAAAATATTTTTTAATCTAATGTCATTCTTCATGAAAGCAATTTTAGCTTACTGAAAACCATTCAAACTAGCATGATTTATCCAACCCATACGTCATGCCCTCAGACATATCCATCTACTCAAGAATATTTGTGGTAACATTTATAGTAATCTTGAACAAAATAAAATATGTTAAAATACATTTTTGGGTTAAAATTCCCAAATAACAGTCATTACTCTGTTTTGCCCATGATAGACAAATAGATTCTTAAAGCATTTATTAAATGCCAGGAATTGGGACTAAAAATACTTTACCTGGAGAATAAATATATAAGCACAAAGAACATTCCTAGCGCTTAAGGAACTTACATTCTGAAAAAAGGAGTCCACACACAAAAAGGTTGCTGAAATATTGGGGTGGGGGAGTGTCCATATCAGAGTAAGGAGGAGAAGTACGCAGGGGTGTCCAGGTTTGAAGTAATCATTGCCGGTGTGGATGCTTCCTTAAATAGAAGTCCTAGGGAAGAACTCACCAGGTAGAAGACATGGGGGTCATAAGGGTAGGGGCACACTGCTACTGTGAGAAGGCCACTGGGGCAGAGGTTGAGAAGGAGTCCTGGGAGTCTTGTTCTGAGCTCATTTTGAAGTGTCCAATGCCCTCAAATGTTCTGGACCTCCTCTCTCTGACAAATAAATATGCCCTTCTGAATGGAAAGAAGGACAGTGATTCTGGGTGGATCATGTAACAGTCCATTGAGGGAATGGCCAATACAATGATTTTTTTTAAAAGAGAGAATAACCTTGTCCAAAGATTGGATTCTACTTTTATCCCATTTCCCTTAAAAAAAAAGAGACATATGTTCTTGGCCTTCTAAATACTTTCAAACAGAGAAAAGTCTGTTAGACTATGAAAGATATTATTTCTCCATATTTCTAGAGATACTAAAAAGAAGTTTTCAGAAAATTGTTCTGCCAGATGCTGCTTTCCTCTGAGTACCATTTGCAGTCACATCACTTCATCCCTAGTTTCCACTCTCAAAGCTCAGAACATTTGTACTTTATATTAGACATATATCAGACATTTGTACTTTATATTACTGTTTTTCAGATTTGGAGTCCAAGATCATGACCAAGAATGAGCCAGAGGAGGAATCTCCCCATAGAGTGAAGATTGAAAGACTCAGCATTGTTGATGATTGCTCCTCTATTTGTGGGGAATGGGGTGAAAGTGAGAGCCAGGTAAAAAGTGAGGAAGTAAAACAGGAGAGTGATGTAAGAAAAATCACCAAACGCCAGAAGATTCAAACTAGAGACAAATGTTATAAATATAAGGAATGTGGGAAAGTCTTCCCTCCATATCCAAACTTTTCTGAACATCAGAAAGTCCATGCTCTTGAGAAGGCTTATAAATGTAATCAGTGTGGGCAAACATTTACTCACAAGTCAAGACTTATTCGACACCAGAGAATTCATGCTAGAAAGAAGTGCTATAAAGGTAATGACTGTGGGAAAGCTTTTAGTCAGACCTTAACCCATGCTTCACATCAGATGATTCATAATGAAGAGAAACCATATAAATGTAGTGAATGTGGGAGATCCTGTCCCAAAAACTCAATTCTTATTAGGCACCAGAGAATTCATACTGGAGAAAAGCCTTATAAATGTAAAGAGTGTGGAAAAGCCTTTACTGAGGTGTCAAAACTTAATATACATCAGAGGATTCATACTGGAGAGAAGCCTTATGAGTGTAATGATTGTGGGAAAGCCTTCAATAGAAGTTCATCCCTTGTTAGGCATCAGAAAATTCATACTGGAGAGAAGCCGTATAAATGTGACAAGTGTGAAAAAGCCTTTACTGAGAGCTCAAACCTTATTTTACATCAGATGGTTCATACTGGAGAGAAGCCTTATACATGTAATCAGTGTGGGGAAGCCTACACTAAAAACTCAAACCTTGTTAGGCACAAAAGAATTCATACTGGAGAGAAGCCTTATAAATGTGAGGAGTGTGGGAA
>NW_020954808.1:3099787-3114424 GCF_900497805.2 Vombatus ursinus
ATTCATACTGGAGAGAAGCCTTATAAATGTAATGAATGTGGGAAAGCCTATACTCGAAACTCAACCCTTTTCACTCACCAGAGGATTCATACTGGAGAGAAGCCTTATAAATGTGAAGAATGTGGTAAATCCTTCAATGAGAGCTCTACTCTTACTGTACATCAGATGATTCATACTGGGGAGAAACCTTATACATGTAATGAATGTGGGCTATCCTTCACTAAAAACTCATTCCTTGTCAGGCACAAGAGAATTCATACTGGAGAGAAGCCTTATAAATGTGAGGAGTGTGGGAAAGCCTTCACTGAGATGTCAAAACTTAAAATGCACCAGAAGATTCATAGTGGAGAGAAACCTTATAAGTGTAATAAATGTGGGAAAGGCTTCACTGAGAACTCACGCCTTTTGAAACACCAGAGGATTCATACTGGAGAGAAGCCTTATAAATGTAATGAGTGTGGGAAAGCCTTCAGTCAGAGCTCAATGCTTATTAGGCATATGATAACTCATACTGGAGAGAAGCCTTACAAATGTAGTGAATGTGGGAAATCTTTCACTCAAAAGTCAAGCCTTTTCATCCACCAGAGAATTCATACTGGAGAGAATCCTTATAAGTGTAAGGAATGTGGGAAAGCCTTCCGTAGAACCTCAGCACTTAATAAACACCAGAGAATTCATACTGAAGACAAGCTTTATAAATGTAATGAGGAAACCAAGATGGCAGAAGAGAGGCAGCCATCCAAACGGAACTCTCCCAACATTCCCCTCAAAAAACCTTTAAAATAACAACTCAAATCAAATTTTGAAGCAGCAGAGCCAACAAAAGGTCAGAGTGAGAAGTTTTTTCCAGCCTGAGACAATTTAGGAGGTCAGCTCTTTTTTCCAAGGTGGTATGATAAGGGAGAGGTGTGGTCACTGCTTTCTTGAGCTGTGCTCTGCTCTTTACCCAGGAAGGGCCCTAATCCCCCACAGTTGCAATTACTACTGCTCCTCTTGGCCCTAGAACTATGACCCTGTTCCCTGCTGTCCTGCAGCCACAAGGGCTAGTGCTCCTTGTAGATTCTTATTACTGCCCTCCCCCAACTAGCTCTGAAAATAGCAGCAGGAAGAAGGCTGAAGCTTGGACTCACCTCTGGGGGAGCAGAGTCCAACTTGAATGTAAAGTTCATAGTCAAGATGTAGGCTGGAAAAGCGAGGAAACAACAGAAAAAATACTTGACCATGAGAAGCTACTACAGTGGCAAGGAAGATCAAGACACAAACTCAGAAGAAGACAACAGTTTGGAAATAGCTACAATCAAAGCCTCAAAGAAAAATACTAATTGGACCCAAACCCAACAACAGTTCATAGAAGAGATAAAGAAAAAAGAGTGGTAGAGGAAAAAGAAATGAAAGTGATGAGAAAAAAATTATGGAAAGAGAAATAGCAGCTTGATAAAAGAGGCACCAAAAATACCAAAGAAAATATCACCTTAAGAAACAGAATTGGCCTAATGGCAGAAGGATACAAAAATTCACTGAAGAAAAGAGCTTTTTAAAAAGCAGAATAGGCCACATGGAAAAGGAGGGACAAAAATTCACTGAAGAAAATAATTCTTTAAAAAAATTGGTCAAATGGAAAAAAAGGTACAAAAGTTCGCTGAAGAAATAATTTCTTAAAAATAAGAATTGGGCAAATGTAAGCTAATAACCCCACAATACATCAAGAAACATTAAAATAAAGTCAAAAGAATGAAAAAAGTGAATACAATGTGAAATATCAGAAAAATTACTGACCTACTAAATAGATTGATGAGAGATAATTTAAAAATTATTGGACTACCTGAAAGCCATGATAAAAAAAAAAAGAACCTAGGGGCAACTAGGTGACACAGTGAACAGAGCACCGGCCCAGGATTCAGGAGGACCTGAGTTCAAATCCAGCCTCAGACACATAACACTTACTAGCTGTGTGACCCTGGGCAAGTCACTTAACCCCATTGCCTAGGCAAAAAAAAAAAAAAGAGAGAACCTAGACATTCTATTTCAAGAAGTTATACAGGAAAATTGCCCCAATATCTTAGTTGCAGAGGCTAAAATAGAAATGGAAAGAATCCACTGATCACCTCCTGAAAGAGGTCCCAAAATGAAAACTCTTAGGGTATCATAGTCAAATTCCAGAACCCCCACATCAAAGAGAAAATATTGTAGGCACCCAGAAAGAAACAATTCAAGCATGATGGAGTCATAGTCAGGATCACAGAAGATTTAGTAGCTTCCACATTAAAGGAACAGAGAACTTGGAATATGATATTCCAGGGGGCAAAGAAGCTAGGATTATAACCAAGAATCACCTACCTAACAAAAATGAGTATAATCCTTTTGGGGGGAAATGGATATTTAATGAAATAGAGGACTTTTAAGCATTCCTAATGAAAAGTCCAGAACTCAATAGAAAATTTGAGATTCAAACACAAGACTCAAGGAAAACACAAAAAGGTAAACATGAATGAGAAATCATAAGAAACTCAATAGTTCAACTGTTTATATTCCCATAAGGGAAAAAGATATAGGTAATTCCTAAGAACTTTATTATTATTATGGCAGTTAGAAACAGTCTACCTAGACAGAGGGCATGAATGTGAGGCAATTGTGTTGGGAAGATCTAAAAAAAATTGAAGGGGTGAGAAAGAGGGATGCCCTGGGAGAAAGGGAAGAGAGAAGTAAAATGGGGAAAATTATTTCATGTAATAGAGACATGCAAGGAAGAGCTTTTACAGTGGAGGGGAAAATGGCTGGGGTAGGCAATGCTTGAACATCACTCTCATCAGAATCAGTTCAAAGAGGGAAACACACACACACACTCAATTGGATATTTAAACCTATCTTACCCAATAGGGAAATAGGAAGGGAAGAGGGTAAAAAGGGGGGGGGCAATAAAAAGGAGGGCAGATTAAGGGAGGCAGCAGGCAGAACAAAAAAGGATGAGGAGTAACAGGATAAAAAGAGAGAGAAGAATAAACAGAAGTAAATAGGATGGAGAGAAATACATAGTAATCCTAAATGTAAATGTGAATGGGATGAGCTCACCTATAAATCAGAAGCAAATAGCAAAATGGATTAGAAACCAGAATCCAACAATATATTGTTTGCAAAAGATACACTTGAAACATAAAGATGCACCCAGAGTTAAAATTAGGAGATGGAGCAGAATCCATTATTCTTACAGTCAAAGTAAAAAAAGGCAGGGGTAGTAATCATGATCTCAGAACAAGCAAAAGCAAAAATAGATCTAATTAAAAGAGATAATCAGGGAAACTACATTTTGCCAAAAGGTACCATAGACAATGAAATAATACATTTTTTTCCAACAAGTTTCTCTGATAAAGGCCTTTCCCCTCAAATATATAGGGAACTGAGTCTAATTTATAAAAAAAATAAGAGCCATTCCCCAATTGATAAATGGTCAAAGGATATGAAAAGGCAATTTTCAGAAGAAATTAAAGCTATTTGTAGTCATATGAAAAAAATGCTCTAAATCACTACTGATTAGAGAAATGCAAATTAAAATAACTCTGAGGTACCACTTCACACCTATTAGAAATGACAAATGCTGGAAGGGATGAGAGAAAATAGTTATACTAATGATTTGTTGGTGGAATTGTGAACTGGTCCAACCATTCTAGAGAATGATTTGGAACTATGTCTAAAGGGCTAATAAGACTGTGTTTAGCCTTTGACCCAACAATACCACTACTAGGTTTGTAATCCAAAAAGATAAAAGGAAAAGGACCTGTATGTACAAAAAAAAATTTATGGTAGTTCTTTTTGTGGTGGCAAAGAACTGGAAATTGAGGAGATGCCCATTAATTGGGGAATGGCTGAACAAGTTGTGACATGTGATTGTGATGGAGTACTATTGTGCTATAAGAAAGACTTACATGAACTGATACAAAGTGAAGTGAGCAGAACCAGGAGAACATTTTACACAGAAACAGCACTATTGTAACAATGATCAACTGTGAAAGACTTAGCCACTCTGATCAATACTGTGATCCAAGAAAATTCTAAAGGACTCTTGCTGAAAAATGCTATCTGCCTCCAGAGAAAGAACTGATGATTTCTGAGTGCAAACTGTAGTTTTCTCACTTTATTTTTCTTGCATTTTTTTTTGTTCAATATGGCTAATTTAGAAATATGTTTTGCATGATTTCACATGTGTAATTGATACCATATCACTTGCCTTTTCAATGGGGAGGGGAAACAGTAGGGAGGGAGAGAATATGGAACTTAAAATTAAAAGATAAAGACAAAAATAATAAATTTAAAAATAAACACAAAATAAATGTAATGAATGTGGAATAGTCTTTAGTCTCAAAGTTAACATGGTTTGACATCAGAAGACACATCGTAGAGTGATGTCTTATAAAATCATGAATAAGGAATAGCTTTTATAAGAAAGATACTACTGATTTTACACAAGGAGAAATATGATGGAGAGAATGTAGGAATGTATAAGATATGGGTAGTAATTTACTCAACATTTATGCCTTATTTTACACCAGAAGATTCACACCGAGTATCTAGGGCTGTCCTCAGTATATAAGTTATAAGAGAAGATAGTCCCATTAGAGGTGTCCCAACATTTTATTTGGGAGATGCTTTGACCCTTTGATGGTCTAATGACAAACATTTGGTAATCATTTGCTGAGAACACTGTACAAGGCATTCTTGGTCAAGGATGCCTTAAATGGCCCATTAGTGTTGTTGTATGGTTGTGAAATTTAGAACGCTAAAGTTTCCAAAAAATTAAAATTACAAAAATATTTGTCATAGCTCTTTTTGTGGTGGCAAAAAAGTAGAAATTGAGGGGATGTCCATCAATCAGGAAATGGCTGAACAGGTTGTGCTATATAATTATTATGGAATATTATTGTGCTATAAGATATGATAAAGTAGTTTATTTCAGAAAAAATATGGGAAGACTTATATGAATTGATGTAAAGTGAAGTAAGCATAACCAGAATAGTGTATACAATAACAATATTGTAACAATAATCAACTCTGAAAGACTTTACTACTCTAATCAATACAATGATTCACATCAATTTTAAAAGATTCATTATGAAAAAGCTAACCATTTCCAGAGAGAGAGAACTGATGAACTCTTGAGTACAGATTGAAGCATATTTTTCCACTTTATTTTTCTTGCTTTTTATATTTGGCAATGCTGATAATATAAGTATATGTTTTGCATGATTACACATATATAATGGATATCATATTACCTTCTCAATGAATGAGGGAGCATTTTGAATAAAACAGAGAATTTGGAACTGAAAATAAAAAAAATTTTAAAAATTAATATTCAGAAGACCAAGGAGAGGCATATGTTATATAAGAACAGGTAAATATGAAATCACAAAACATAGATGAACTTTTATGGAGAGATGATTACATGAATCCTTTCAGAAATCTATTATCATCACACATCCTAGAGGGAATTTAATTACACAGAGGGGCTGAAAGAAATGCTATTTTATGTTTTCCTGAAATATTTCCTTAAGTGAAGAATGGAAAGGGAGCATAAGAGGAGCACACTGGTTGGGGGAAGGTGGTGAAGGGAAAGGAAGAATGGTGAAAATTAATCACAGATTCTGGTGTGCAAATAGATTCCTCAAAAAATATATAAAGGGGTTCATAGGGAGTGGTATAGCAGGTGATATTTTAAACTCTCTGTGTTCTGAACTGGGCAAAGCAGAAAATGACACACACACACAGTTGGGTACAGAAATCCATTTTGCTCAATTAGGAAACTGTCAGAAAAGGAAAAGAGGGAACTACAAGAGAGGGCAAGTAAAGGAAGAGATTAGTTAGAAATAAGATAAGTTCTCAGAGAAAGAGCAGGAAACAGGGAAGAAGAGTATAAGAGAATAGGTTTGGGGGGATGCACAACCACCTTAACTGTGAACATAAATGGGATGAAGTCACCTATCAAATGGAAAAGGGTAACAGATTGGATTAAAAACCAGAATCCAACAATATGTTATTTACAAGAAATGCACTTAAAACAGAAAGATGCACAGGGTAAAATGACTTTATAATCTCAGAAAAAGTAGTAAAAATTAATTAGAAGAGATAAACAGGGAAACTACAATTTACTAAGAGGTATCATGGACAATGAATTAATATCAATACCAAACATAAGCCCCAAATATCACTGCATTCAAATTCTTTTAAAAAATTAATCATAGGGAGAAATATAGAGTAAAAGTATAATAGTGGAGATCTCAATTTACTCTTCTCAGACATATACAAACAAAAAGTAAAAGGAAAGAAAAAAGAAATGAAGGACCATCCCTCCTAAGTGCAAGACCTTAGAATAGTTTTATGTGGCAGACCTTTGGAGTTATCAAATGTCAATAGAAACTTTTCTCAGCTTTGCATAGTACCTTAACAAAACAAAAAAAAGATCATGTATTAAGGCACAAAGATGCTGCAAATAGATATAGAAAAGCAGAAATATTAAATAATCTTTATGGACCATAATGCAATAAAAATAATATTTAATTAATCAAACTAATTCCAGTTAGTTAGATAAAAGGAGACTTTGTCTGTGCTTTGTTATGGAGTAAAATGAGAGGAATTGGGGAGGAGAGTCTGGAGGATGGGATGGGTCATCTCTGTTACCCTGGGCAAGTAATACCACTTCTGGACTTCTGTTTCTGCAACCATAAAAAAAGTAGTTTAGACAAATATGACTTTGAAGGTCCCTTCTAGCTTAATAAATCTGTGACCCTTCCAGTTAAGAGAGAAAGAAACCATTCATCCAACTATCCCCTTTGGCACATCTACCCCTGGTGCTGCAGAAAGAAAATGAGACATTTACAAGCCACCTAGTCCAGTTGCCTCATCTTATAAATGGGGGGAAATTGACCTAAAGGAAACACAAGAATTGCCCAAGGTTAAGCAGCTACCACCTCTTGTCAATACCTGACTAGGATTATAGAAGTAAAGCTGGGAGGGAACTTAGAGGCCACCCCTGGAGATGTGTAGGACCCAGGAATCAGGGAGATTGGTTTTGAATTTTTCCTCTAATCTTTGTTAGCTGTGTGACTCCCTTCATCCCTCTGTGTTTCAGTTTTCTTATCTCTAAAATGGAGTCAATAATATCTATGGTATTTATCACAGAAGAATATTTTCAGATTCCAATGAGGTATTTGATTTGGCTTGTCACTTGTATAGAAACCCTAAAAGAGGCTGGCATTCTTGCACTCATTCTGTCCCTATTTCCAAGAAAGGGTTCTTTTACAATGGACTCAGTCAGATACCAAATGCTACAACAAAGCTGGCATAGGTTTCAAAAGGGACTAGATTATTTCACTACTATCATTTCCCATCAAAGGGTCCTTCTTCTCTGGACTCATACAATATTATGTCAGTTTTCATCATTGTCTAACTTCAAGAGAAAAAGAAAATATGATCTTGGCATAGGTTTGGGTCTATGCAACTCTCCTTTTGTCTTGACCCTCATTGGTAGTTCCAATAGACTATTGCTGGACTCAACCACTACCAGCCAGTGGGAAAACTGTAGGTTCAGAGGGACAGAAATGCAGACTTCTCTTTGATCTGGGATTCCTTCCCTGGTTATTGCCTACAGCTCCTTTGAGGGGCTGCAGTTGCAGCTAGGTGGCCTGGCTCCTAGATTGTGGAGGCCCTGAGTTTAAATCCAGACCTGAGACACTTATTTACCTGCATGACCTTGAGCGAAAGAAAGGGATCATTCATCCAATAATACCCTTCAAACATGCCAAGCCCTGGTGCTGCAGAAGACCTAAGACTCTTCCACATCATGTAGTCCAACTCCATCATCTTAAAAATGGAGGGAAATTGTCCTAAAAGAAACAAGAGATTTAACTTCTATCTACCTCAGTTTCCTCAAATGTAAAATGAAGATAATAATAGCACCTATCTCCGATAGTTGTTGTGAAGATCAAATGAGATAATATTTGTAAAATCCTTAGCACAGTGTCATGCACATAGTAGATACTGTAATTGCTAGACATGACAATGATGATGAAGCCTGGAATGGAAGCTGAGGCTGAGGCCCTGCTTAATTTCTAGGGTCAGAGCAACATAGACATCTTTTGCTTCTGAACTGGCTCCTAGCTCAGTCCAAAGTCCAAAGTCTGTTACTGCTACTCATTTTGAATCACCCTTCCTAAATGTAGGACTTCAGTTTACCCTACATCCGTGACTTGGAATTCCTAGGAAACGACAGAGCAGGCAGTGGGTTATTGTTCTTGCAGCCTACACACATTCAAGCCCTCCTTATTCTGGATCTGGGATCTCTTCTTACCCTGGTGCACAATTTCTCCTTGCTCTGAAATTCTGTGAGCTCCTAACCAGACCATCCCTGGTGTCCACAGACATTGTCCACCTCTGTTGACCTGGACTGCAAAAAGGACTTGCTGATTTTTTGTATTCTTGGCTTTTTCAATCAATCAGAATTTGATCTGGGGCATTTTCTCCATCTTTGTGGAGTAAGTGTGTTTGACAGAGCTCAGTTACTCCTTTTCCTCTGCCATCTTGACTCAGTCTTCATTCTTCCTAATTTTGCCACCTTCCCTTTTCATTCATTTTATGGTTGCTTTGTCTGTTCATATATTTGTAGTTACTGGGTATTTTATTTTCTAGATTCTTCACCCTATATAATTTCATATAAATCCTTGTGAACTTACTTTTTAAATTATTTTCATTACTGTCATTTTATATAATTAATTTTCTTTGTAATTCTGTGCATTTATGCTTTTAAAACCAATGATTCTGAGAAGGGGTCTATTGGCCTTACCAGACTCTCCACCAAGGCCCATGACACACAAAAAGGGTTAGAACCCTGCTCTGGAAAGTGAGACAATGCCATTGGCCTCCCTGAGTTCTTTTGGATCTCTCAGGGAGTTCACCTCCTTAGTAACAAGCCATATATCAATAAGGCTTTTTTTTTTTTTAAGGCTGTTGCTTGATTTTAATTCAGTCAGGTACACTCAAAGTATTTTCATAGTATGACCTCTGGATATTAGGAAACAGCCCATCACTATCTTATAAGCAGAGTGTAGCCTGATGGAAGCTTCCCATAATCTTTGGATCTGGCTCCAGTCCATGCATGGCTATGGTGGTTAGATGTCTCTTTGCAGCACTCTCCTCTGGGTTTTGTGGCCTAGAACCTGAAAGACCATTCTCAGAATAAGTACTAGCTATTGTTTCAGTCCCCTACAGAGCATCAGCCCCTTCAAAATCCTTTGAAGAGGGTTCCCTACACAGTTGTTTAACCCCACTGCCACCTTTGAGTTAGACAAAGAAACTGCAAATTTCTGAGGATGTAGCCTCTCCATCCCTAGGCTCAAGTATTGTTGCTGTTATTTAGTTATTTCAGTTGTGTCTGACTCTCCATATCCGCATTTGGGGTTTTCTTGGTAAAGATACTGGAGTAGTTTGCAATTTTCTTATCCAGTTCATTTTGCAGATGAGGAACTGAGGCAAATATGGTTAAGTGACTTGCCCAGGGTCAAAACAGCTAGTGAGTATCTGAGGCCAGATTTGAACTCAGGAAGATGAGTCTTCCTGATTCCAGGCCCAGCATTTTATCCTCTGTGCCATCTTAGGCAGCTGGGAACCATACCTAGGGGAAGGAAGTTCCAACTCTCCTTAGAAAACCTGAATGCCTCTGAAAGGTCTTGTGCTATGAAGTCTGGGGAGAAATTCCTAGGCTACCAGAGCTCTTTGCATACTACAGCTACCTGGAACTGGAGGGCAGCTATCTAAGAGAAGAGCTGAGATTCACCAGCCTGAGAGGCCCAGTAAATTATCTTAGGGGGCCAGGCAATGCTGATGCTGATTACATTTTATGAATGACTTTATCTGCTTTGAGATCTGATGCCAGCTACACAAGGAAGCTCCCTGAAGCCCAAGGACCTATACCTAGAAGGTACTTAATATTTGCTCCAGGAATTCCCCTGAAGAGTTTGAGTGCCAATTCCTACCTAGAGCTTTAGGAGCTAGTACCACATTTATCTCATACTGGAAGAGGGCCTTTGCCAGTGATCACCTGGGACTGGCTTTCAAGACCTCCTCATCCTGAGATCTGGCTCCCTCCTAGTGACAACACTGGTTGTACTTTCACTCAGAAAGCCCAAATGACCGATCATAGTTGGGGAGTCAGAAGCGTCCTTGCACCCTACTGCCAGTGCTTCTTTCAGACTCTGCTGCTGCCACTTTCATTCAACAATCTCTTTGCCTTTGAAGCTCATTCAATCCCAATTGACTATTCAGTCAAGCCTCTGGGAGTTATCTCCTGAAACCCAGGACATTCTCTCCTTCCTTCTTCAATAAGTTCAATGCTTATCACAATCTTTCCTTTCACCCCAATTTCCATGATTATATTAGGAGATTTCAGAAATCTTGATATTCCTTTAAGCACTCCAAATTCCTACATCCTCAATCCAGTCAATTCCCATGACCTCCATTCCACCTCAGCTGTGCATAGAGGTAGTTAGACTAAAGAGTTTGCTATCCCCTATATATGTGAACTGCAAAATACCATTAGCATTTTCCCTATGGCCCCTAACCCTATTCTTTGTCTTCACTGTGACATTATGACATCCAAACCTTAGTTATTTCCCAGGATGTCACCTGTTTTGCCTACTTTCTCCCCTCTTGCCTAACACCTTGGTTAGCCAGGTCATTTCTACACCATACTCTACACTCTTTGCCCTCTTATCATATTTCTGGACCATACCTTGGCAAGCTTCACAGTTGGATTACTTCCATCATCTCCTTTGGACATTTTTTCTGGGAATAAGCAGGTTCCAGGATCACGAGTGTATGAGTATTTCCGGGGTGTCCTTCCTGGGAAAGATTGGAAGATCTTTGTTGTATTCAAAGCCCAGTAAAGAGATAATGATCCTAGGGAGTTATTGGAAATGACTGAGTGTGAAGGGCTGAATTACTAGGGTACAAATACGGGTATTTGCTTGGGAGACACATATGCCTGATGTTAACCTCAATCTTTCCTTACCCATTGTCTCAGACCTTCCCTTCCTGGCTATATCCAAATACCCTCAGGTCTCCCACATCCTTAAAGATCCTTCCCATGACCAAACTAACATCTTAAGCTTTTCCCTTTCATATCTCTTAGAAGGTCAATTGACCAATCAAACAATAAGCATTATTAAGTGATGACTATGAACAGGCACTGTGCAAAGTGCTGAGATGCAATTCAAAGAATCCTTGCTCTGAAGAAGTTTACCATCACATGCAGAGACAACTACCATATATACAAATATAGAAAGCAGAAACTTAATAAATGAAAATATATGCAAAGTAATTACACTCTACATTCTTTGCCCTGAATTTCTCACATCCTAGCCACTTGCAATCTGGCTTCCATCTCTGTTTTGATAAATTATAATTGTTTCCCGAGGCCTCACCCTCCATTTACAGTTTTGTAAATATTGTAATGTTGAATGTCCTCTCCAACTTACATACTCTTTTCTAACTCAGATTCCTTTAAAAGGTTCCCACCTGATTCTGCTCCTTCCAGTCTGACATCTCACTTTTATTTGCTGGATCTTCAGCTGTGCCCTACCCTATCAGCATGATTTCCCTAGGGTGCTGTCCTAGGTCCTATTCTCTCATTTGTCTACCCTCTCTAATGGTGATCTCCCTGGCTCATACAGGATTCACTATCATCTCTATGGGGATGACTTCCAGAACTCATTATCTTTCCCCCTATACCCCTGTCCCCCTACCTTTCCTCTTATTGCAAAGGGCAACACCATCCTCCCCATCCCTCAGGCTTGAAACCTAGGAGTCATTCTGGATTCCTCACTGTCTCTTACTTCACCTATGGTCAAGCTTTTGCCAAGGTTTGTTGACTTCACCTTTGCAACATATCCTGAATATGCCATCTTCTCTCCTCTGACACTGCCACAACTCTAGTGCAGACTCTCATCACCTTGTACCTTGATATTTGCTTTGGGCTTCTGCTGGGTCTGCCTGTCTCTGGTCTCTCCCCACTCTGATCCATTCACCATTAAGCCACTAAAGTGATTTTCTGTCATTCCCCACCCCCCAACTCAATAAGCCCAGTGACTTTCTATTGCCTCTACGATCAAATACAAAATGCTGTTTTTGGTTTTCAAAGCTCTTCATAATCTAGCCCCTCCTACTTTCCAGCCTTTTTACGCTTTACTCTTTCTTTTTAAGGTAATTGGGGTTAAGTGACTTGCCCAGGGTCGCACAGCTAGTGAGTGTCAAGTGTTTGGTCTGAGGCCAGATTTGAACTTAGGTCCTCCCGACTTCAGGGCTGGTGCTCTCTCCACTGCATTACCTAGCTGCACCTCCCAACACATATTCTTTGATCCAGTGACATGGCCTACTGGCTGTTCCATGTACGAGACAATCCATCTCTCAATTCTTGGCATTGTCTCTGGCTGTCCCCTATGCCCGCAATGCTCTCCTTCCTTTTCTCTGAATACTGACCTCCCTGACTTCCTTTAAGTTCCAACTAAAATCTCACTTTTTACAGGGATCCTTCTCCAACCCTACTTAATTCTATTGCCTTCCCTCTGTTTATTAGTTCCTATTTATTCTATATTTAGCTTATTTTGTATATATTTGTTTGCAGGTTGTTGCCCCCCTCATTAGATTGTAAGCTTCTTGAGGGCAGGGACTATATTTTGCCTCTCGTTGTATCTCAAACACTTAGTACAGTGGCACATAGTAGGTGGTTAATAAATGTTTATTGAATTGAATTGAATTACATTCTAAGTGGGAGGACAATATAAAGTGGGGTAGTTGGGAAAGATGAAGACACACCAAAATAGTATTAGGTGCATAGTAAACTTTTAATAAATGCTTTTTCATTCTTCCATTTCGGATGTTATATACAGTTTCTTCCATTTCGGATGTTATATACAGTTGAACTACCGCAGAAATCTTTCCCAAACTCATAACATTAAAAAAAGCTGTTCTCCTGTATGAATCTTCTTATGGATAATACCATGAGAAAAGCTCCCCGTATTCATTACAGGCTTCTCTCCTATATCAATCTTTTTTTGTTTGTTTTTTGTTTTTGTTTTTTGATTTTTTGGTGAGGCAATTGGGGTTAAGTGACTTGCCCAAGGTCACACAGCTAGTACATGTCAAGTGTTTGGTCTGAGGCCGGATTTGAACTCAGGTCCTCCTGACTTCAGGGCCGGTGCTCTATATACTGTGCCACCTAGATGCCCCAAACCTTTTTATTTTTTTATTTTTTTTTTTGTGGGACAATTGGGGTTAAGTGACTTGCCCAGAGTCACACAGCTAATGGAGTGTTATGTGTCTGAGGCTGGATTTGAACTCAGGTCCGCCTGACTTCAGGGCTGGTGCTCTATGCACTTCACCACCTAGCTGCCCCCTATATTAATCTTCTGATATACAATTGGGTTGTACCTCTGAAGGAAGACTTTCTCACATTCATTACATATATAAAGCTTTTCTCCAGTGTGATTCATCTTATAGCTCACAAGCACTGAGCTCTGAATAAAGGCTTTCCCAGATTCATTGTTTAAGTGTTCTCTCTAATAGAAATCATCTGATTTACAGTAAGATTTGAGATCTGCCTGAGAATTTTTTCCCACTCATCACATTTATGAAGCTTCTCTGGTATGAATTCTCTGGTGCTTAATAAGGGTGGAGTTCTGAGTAAAGACTTTGCCACACTAATTACATTTATAAAGCTTCTCTCCAATATGAATTGTTACATGTAAAATAAGAGTAGAGCTCTCAATGAAGGTTTTTCCACACTTATTGTATTTATAAAATTTTATGATCGTATCTATTTTCTGATGTGAAATGTTAGAACAATGACTTAAGGCTTTGTCACATTCCCTATAGTTATACATTTCATCTCCAGTTTGAATCTTCTGGTATTTGGTTATTTTTCTCATATCTCCCTCCGACTTTAGCTCCCAACTCTTTTTCCAGGATCCATTTTCACCATATTCCCCAGAAATAGAGAAGCAATGATCAGCATTGTACGGTATTTCCATTTTCACTCTATGGGATGACTCTTCTTCAGGAATGTTCTCTTTTGAAACTACCTCTGTGGTTTTTCTTCTAAAAGACGTCTGGAATACACACAATATAGTGCACAAACATCTTCATTTTTCTGAACTTTGAGAAAAGAAACTGGGGATGAATTAAGGCAACTGAAAGTGATGCCCAGAGTAAGGTATCACCTGGTGGAAACATTTTTTAAAACCTCCATTTTATTTCTCTAGAAACATTTTTAAAATAATAGTTTATTTTTCCTAATTCCACATAAAAACAATTTTTAACATTCATTGTTTTTTTTAAGTTTTGAATTCCAAATTCTATCCTTCCTTCCCTCCCCTCCCTCCTTCCTGAGATGGTAAGCAATCTGATGCAGGTTATACATGTGCAAACACATCAAACTTTTCCATATTAATCATTTTGTGCAAGAAAACTTAATCAATAAAGAAAGAAATAAAAAAGGAAGGAAGAGAAAAAGAAAGAAAGAAGGAAGGAAGGAAAGGAAGAAAGAAAGAAAGAAAGAAAGAAAGAAAGAAAGAAAGAAAGAAAGAAAGAAAGAAAGAA
>NW_020954808.1:3114434-3116991 GCF_900497805.2 Vombatus ursinus
GAAAGAAAGAAAGAAAGAAAGAAAGAAAGAAAGAAAGAAAGAAAGAAGGAAAGAAAAGAAAGAAGGAAAGAAAGAAAGAAAGAAAGAAAGAAGAAAGAAAGAAAGAAAGAAAGAAAGAAAGAAAGAAAGAAAGAAAGAAAGAGAAAAACAGTATACCTCAGTCTGTATTCAGACAACACCAGTTCTTTCTCTGGAGATGCATAGCATTTTTCATCATGAGTCCTTTGGGATTGTCTTAGATCATTGTATTGCTGAGAATAGCTAAATTAGGGGGAAGCTAGATGGCTCATTGGATAGAGCACCCACTCTGGATTCAGGAAGACCTGAGTTCAAATCTGGCCTCAGACACTTGACACTTAATAGCTGTGTGATCTTAGGCAAGTCACTTCACCCCATTGCCTCGGCACCCTCCCCTCCACCAAAAAAGAGAGAGAGAATGGCTAAGTCATTCACAGACGGTCATCATACAATATTGCTGTTACTTTGTACAGTGTTTTCTGATTCTGCTCACTTCACTTTGTACCAATTCATGTAAGTCTTTCCAGGTTTTTCTAAAATCTTCCTGCTCATCATTTCTTATAGCACAATAGTATTGCATCACAATCATATGCCACAACTTGTTTAGCCATTCCACAATTGATAGGCATCCCCTCAATTTCCAATCCTTTGCCACCAGAAAAAGAGCTGTTATAAATATTTTTGTATGTATAGGTCCTCCCCCCCTTTTAAAAAATGTCTTTAGGATACAGACCTAGTAGTGGCATTGATGGATCAAATAATATGCATAGTTTTATAACATTTTGGCCATAGTTCCAAATTGCCCTCCAGAATGGATCAGTTCACAATTCCACCAACAATGCATTAGTGTCCCAGTTTTCCCACATCCCCTCCAACATTTATCATTTTCCTTTTCTGTCATGTTAGCCAACCTGATAGGTGTGAAGTGATACCTCAGAGCTGTTTTAATTTGCATTTCTCTGATCAATAGTGACTTAGAGAATTTTTTCATATGACTACAGATAGCTTTGATTTTTTTAATCTGAAAACTGAGTAAAGACCTTGCCACACTAATTACATTTATAAAGCTTCTCTCCAATATGAATTGTTACATGTAAAATAAGAGTAGAGCTCTCAAAGAAGTATTTAGAAGGCCAGAAAAAGGCCTTTCTTAAGGAAAATATTTTAAGGGTAGGAACTAATCCTTGAACAAATATTATTTATTATTTTATTCAAATAATTCCTCCCTAAGAAAAAAAACCCAGGAGCAGATGGATTGACAAGGGAATTCTACCAAATATCTAAACTGTTTGAAAAAATAGGTAAAGAAGAGCCCTATGAAATTCCTGCTATGACACAATTATGGTCTTGATACTGAAAACAGAGAAAGTCAAAATAAAGGGAAAAAACTATAGAACACTTTTCTTAATGAATATTGATGCGAACATTTTAAATAAAATACTAGCAAGGATACTACAACGACATGTCCCAAAGATCATACACTGTGAGGAAAGTGAATTTCTACCAGAAACACAGGACTGGATGAAAATTGTGGAACTACTGAGTTTAATTGACCACTTCAATAACAAAAACAAAAACTAGATGATTACTTCAATATTATTGAATATTGTGCTAGAAATGCTAGCTATAGCAATAAGGTTAAAAAAAATTGAAGCAATAAGCAGAGCCAATGAGGAAGAAAAACTGTCACTTTTTGCAGATGATGTGATGGTTGTGGGATTGAAAATGGATTGATCATTAGTACTGATTGATCATTAGTATATGGTGAGCTGATCAAGTATTACGATTTCCACTCTATTTTTTAAAAAACTATTTTATTTTCAATTCACAGAACAAAACAAGCATTTCCATAACACAGTACTCTAAAAAAAGATGATTGCACATGTGACTACAAATATATCATGTACAATTTGCTATTCCCTCTAAATATACAACAAAGTTATCACATAAAGTTCCTTTTTCCCCTTTATTTTCTTCACTCCCCCCTGCCCTAGAGATGCCTGTCATTAGACACAAATAGGCACACACACACACACACACACACACACACACACAAAATTATTCTATACATACTTCTATTTATCAGGTCTTTCTCTGGATGCAGATAGCATCTTTCTTCATATACCCATTTTTAAATTTGTGTCTTTATAATAGTCAAAATGATTTAGTCATTCAAAGTCATCCTTAAACCAATATTCCTGTTACTGTAACTTTTAGTCTATTTCATTATATTTAATCAATCTAGTATATATTGGTTGGGATCCTTTATTGTGTGAGTTTGAGCTCCTTAAGCCTGTAGCTTCAGTTGCCTACTCTATGCTTGTAACTTGTCACCCACATCCTGCTCACTGCCTGACAACATTAACACAGAGGAAAACAACTCCAGGTGCCTCATTCCTTGTTTCCCTTTTCTCAGTGATTTCCCATCACAAAGGCTCTAAACCCATCCCTAAGTACCACCATGTAAATGACTAGCCTCCTGTACCCTGCTCTGGAAATTGCCAGCCACAGCACTTTCCTGGTGAGGAACTGATGTAAG
>NW_020954808.1:3117001-3199315 GCF_900497805.2 Vombatus ursinus
AGTGCAAATGCTCTAAAAGAGTTGTTCTGCTTGTCAGTTTTATCCTTGGCTACTGAAGAGCCTTGGATCCCATTTTTGTCAACTGCTAACCTTGCTAATAAATTGATCACGCTAAGAACCCTGTGTTTAAGTTTCTCTTTGTCACAAATTCTTATCACAACATGGTTTACCTAGAGAATCCTAGAGAGTTCACTAAAAAACTAATTGAAACAATTAGAAACTTCATCAAAATTACAGGATGTAAAATAAATCCACAGAAATGATCAGCATTTCTGTATATTACCAATAAAATCCAATGGGAAGAGAGAAAAGAAGACATTCTTAAAGTTACTGCAAATAGTATAAAATAGTTGGGAGTCTACCTGCTAAGACACACAGAGAAGCTATATGAATGGATTAAAAATAAACTTCACCCAAATAAAAGCTTCTTTAATTAGAGACATATTAATCATTCATAGGTAAGTCAAGCCAATATAACAAATATGACAATAGTACCTAAATTAGTTTACTTATTCAGTGCCATACCAATCACACTACCAAAGAATTACTTTGTAGAGCTAGAAAAAAATAATAACAAAATTCATCTGCAGGAACAACTGGACAAAAATATCAGGGAATCAATGAAAGAAACATGAGAAGGGAAGGGGTCTAGCAGTAGCAGATCTCAAACTATATCACAAAGAGGTAATCATCCAAAGAAGTTGATAGTGAGTAGCAAATAGAAAGATTCAATCAGTGGAACAGATTAGGTATACAACATAGAGAAGCAAGTGAACACAAAACCTAGTATTTAATAAACCCAAAGATCCCAGATTTGGGGACAAGAACTCACTATTTGACAAAAACTGTGAGTAAAGCTGGAAAGTAGTCTGGCAGAAATGAGGCATAGACCAACATCTCACACAAGATAAGCTCAAAATGAATACATTATTTAGACACAAAGGATGATATTATAAATAATTTAGGAGAACAGGTAAGAAATTACTTGTTAGATCTAAAGATAGGAGAAGCTTTCTTGATCAAGTAAGATATACAGAGGTTCTTAGGAGGCAAAATGGATAATTTTGATCATATGCAATTTAAAAATTTTTACATTAACACAAGCAATGCAGCTAATATTTGAAGAAAAATAAGAAACTGGAGAAAGAATCTTTGTAGCAAATTACTTGGATAAAGATCCCATTTGTAAAATATATAGGGAACTGAATCAAATTTACAAGAATAAGAGCCATTCATCTATTTCTAAATAGTTAAAGGATATAGATAGATAGTTTTCAGAGAAAGAAATCCAAGCTATCAATAGTCATATGAAAAAATGTTCTAAATCACGAATAATTAGAGCAATTCATATTAAAACAGCTCTGAGGTATCACTTCACACTTATCAGATTGGCTAACGTGACAGAAAAGGAAAATCAAAAATACTGGAAGGGATTTTGAAAATAGGGTTGGGAAGCAGAGAGAATTTAGAGCTAAAAATAATTTTAAAAGTTGTGCTTTAAAAATTAAAGACATTTTTTAAAAATTAAAAAAATAATTGTATTCCTTATTTCTGAATGGATTGGGTGATGATCCACTTGGAAGTACTACCCTTTCTTCCATTCAGAAAGGATGAAAATGTTGATCTGGGGTAAGTGGTTCTCTTGGTTTTGGAAGAGGTCAAGAGAACATAAGGGGATTGGTCATTGCAAATTGGGCTCAGGATGACTTCTTCATTTCTTTTGCCAGTAACCCTCTCATAGTAGCAGCATATCCTGACCACTATGGCCTGGATCTCCCTCTCCTAGTAACTTCTTCCCTAGAATCTCCATTTGATGAAGTCCCCATACCAGCCATGATCATTTCAAACCTGCTCCAGCCCATGATTCCCTGCTCTTCTTTACCACTTTTTCTGTATTTGGATACTTCTTTCCCTTAATGATTTTTCAGCATCCTTTTCATATATTGACTTTCTTCTTTAGAATGTAAGCTTCATGAGGAATTTCTTTGTGCTTGTATCTAGTATATCTATATTATATTATCATATCTATACTCCCAGTGCACAATATTTATATGCTCTGTGCCTGGCATATTGTAAGCACTTAATAAATGCTTTATGTATCTAATTATCTCTCAATGGAGGAACAGCGTAATGACCATTGTTTTGGAATATTAACCCAAAATGTATTTTAACATATACTTTTTTCTTGTTCAAAGTTACTACATTACCAAAAATACTCCTGGGTAGAGGACATGTTTGAGGGCATGGGGGCGGGGGGGATAGACATGGAAACAGGTGGGGGTGAGACAATGCATGTATGGTTAATTATCTCTCATCTAGAAATCACTTTGATGTAGAATGATCTTCTATTTTAACATTGCTTCTGACAGACTAGTACTTGGGGCAGCTAAATGGTGCAGTGAATAAAGCACTAGCCTTGGAGTCAGGAGGACCTGAGTTTAAATATGGCTTAGACACACAACACTCATTAGCTGTGTGACTCTGGGAAAGTCACTTAACCCCAACTGCTTCACCAAAAAAAAAAAATCTGACAGACTAGTACCCAAAATACAGAATATAGTGTTTTGTTGCAGTCCAGCTGTTTCAGTTACATCCAACTCTTTGAGACCCCATTTTAGGGTTTTCTTGGCAAAGATACTGGAGTGGCTTGCCATTTCCTTCTCTAGCTTATTTTATAGATGAGGAACTGAGACAAACAAGGTGAAATGACTTGCCCAGAGTCACATAGTTAGTGTCTAAGGTCAGATTTGAACTTGTGAAGATGAGTCTTCCTGATTCCAAGTCCAATGTGCTATCCACTGTGCCACCTAGGTGCCCTATGGTATGTGTATGTGTGTGTGTGTGTAACTTATACATAGACACTATATTTGTGTGTGTGTCCATCAATAAACATTTCTTAGGGCCTTCCTATGTGCCAGGTGCTGTGCTTAGCACTAAGGATACAAAAAAGAGGGAAAAAACGGTCCCTGCCTTCAAGGAGTTAACAATCTCCTGGGGGAGATGAGAAGCAAACAAATATGTACAAACTAGCTATTCACAAGATAATTGTTGTTTGTCCTTCATTTTTGAAGAGGACCATTCAAATCACAGGGTGATGTCTTGACTCATGTGTGGATTGGATTTAAGTGAGGCAGAGTTGCATAAAGTAGTCAGCCTCACTCTTTCTTCCAGAGTCATCCAAGTCCAGTGGCAAGCCAAAAATCAAGATTATTGGTGATGGCCCAGGATGCAGTGGATGACCTTGGTGTCTTTGATATTTGACCAAGCTCTAAGTACTCCACAGCACCTACTTAAGCTGCCTTTATGGTCATTGGAACAAATTGTTTTCATTCTACTAGGAGAAGTCTTCACATGCTTGGGGTAGCCACTACCCTAACTCACCAATGGGTTTGAAGCCCATTGGGTACTCTCAACCTGGTTTAGCACATCTGCCAAGACAGTTTACTGGGGTGTAGCCACTGCTCATACTAAAATGTCTTGTAGCCTTAGGTGAGAGTTGAGTGCCAGGTAGACACTAAGTGGTTGAACAGCTCTGAAAAAAGCCTTGGTAAGCTCTCACACCAGAGAAGCTAGTCCTTCTTGAACACCCCTTACACCCCACAGGATAAATAGAAAATAATTAAAAGAGGAAACACACTAGAATTAAGTGGATTTGGAAAAGTTTTCCTGTAGAAGATAGGATTTCAACTGAAATTTAAAGGAAGCCAGAAAAGTTGGCAGGCAGAGATAGGAAAGGGAGTGTTCTAAGCATGGGAAACAGCCAGAGATAATGCCCAGAGGTGAAGAGATGAAATTTCTCAGTCTTGGAAAAGCAAAAGGCCAGTGTCATTGGGTCAAAGAGTATTTCCCACGAGGCAAGGTGTAAGAAGATTGGAAAGGACAGAGGGGGCTGGCTTATGACAGGCTCTAGACACCCAACAACATTTTGCATTTGATTTTCTGGGCAGTTTTGACCCATCACTCCTAGTTAACCATAACCAAAACAATGTCTGTCATCTCTATGGAGCTTTCAATATTGCCAAGTGTTTTCCACCATTTGCCCATGGTAAGGACCCTGTAATGAAGGTACCATAGGAAAAGTTGCCCCTATTTCTCAGAAAAGAAATGGAAAGAGGTTCACAAAATTTTGGGATCCTGCCCAGGGTCCTAGGGCAAATCAGCAAGAGAAGACACTTACATGGCACTTTCTGTACACAGAGTTCTTTCTCCTTAGCAAACCTGAGGTAGGGTAGTCAATATCAACCAGCCCATTTTCCATGAAACACCTATCCAAACTTGATTTCTTCTCTAGCCTGTAGCTATTCGTTTCCCCAAATACAGTTGCACAATCAACTTCTGGATCTTTGGGTGCCAAAGAGAAAGGTCTGTGGTGGTAGAGCCCTAGAGGAAACAGAGCACAGGATATTTATCTGATCATTTTGTCCGTGGGCTCTCATGGCATTCACTCTTGCTGAATAGATGTCCCAGTGATCTGTGTGCTCCATGATAGAGCAGGGTACTGAATCAGCAAAGTGATTAACAGATTTTCCTAGTGGCCACTGACCACATCTGGTCATCTGGGAGGCAGTGTGGTCTAGTGTAAAGAACCTTGAATTTGGAGTCAGAAAATCTGGGTTCAGATCTTAGCTCAGGTAGTTGTTAATTCTGTGGCCTTGGTTAATTCCCTTTTACATGCTAGGCTTCTGTTTCCCTGGAGAGAGTTGCTGTGATGCAATAGGGAGCAAACTAGATTGGAATTCTGGGGATACTGGAATTCACTATTCATTGACTCTGCAACCTTGGACAAGTCACCTAACCTCCCTTGGCTTCAGTTTCTTTATCTATAAAATGAGAATTTGGGATAGGAGACAGTTAAGGTTTGCATTTTGCAAACATCAAAGCATTATATGAAATTACTTGTTGGTATTAGCCATTATTTCCTTAGATTTCATGAACTTTCTAAATGCTTTCAAGCAGCTCTGAGAGAATAGGGATCTCTCATTTGCTTTACAACTACCATGGACAGCACTCTTTACACTGGCTCACCAACTAGCCCATGAATAGGCCAGGGGGAGGGAGGGCAGATAGGATTCAGGTAGATAAGGGAAGGTGAGAGTGTTAACTCCTTGGCCTTTTCCCCATTGCAACCAGGTGCCTGATCTAGGCTGGCACAGACTGTGCTGGACTGTGCTCTACTCTCACCTTGGTATGACAAACCTTTCCTGCCAACCTTCTAAGTTGTCTTTGACTGGAAAATTATTTCACCTCATCCTTTTGTGGATTCTGCCACTCCAGAAATTGGTTTACAGCATTATTTAAACATGTTCAGAGGGGTTTAAGAGAGAGCACAGGTGAGTTGCTGCCTTTTCTCTGCCATCTTGGGTCTGCCTCATCCTCCTTTACTCTTATCCATTTGCCTCTGTGAAGTTGAGAAAAAGACCCTGGCTCTCAGCTTTCCCAGCTCAGTTTCCCATCCCCCTCTTAATACTGTGACTCACTATGTCTCCCATTTACCAAACCTTTATCCAGAGCTCAGGGGGTAAATCAATGAGCTTCTGTTGGGATTTGAATGGTGTGTGTGTGTGTGTGTGTGTGTGTGTGTGTGTGTGTGTGTGTGTGTATAGCATCTAGGAGCCCTGCATGCCAGTCCCAACCTCTTCTCAAGCAGGAGCATTTCTGGGTTTTGGTTTCCCCATCTATAAGAGAGGGTTAACATCTCCACTACCATCTTCAGAGAACTATTTGTGAAATTTTAATGAAATCATAGCTGGAGAAACATGAAATAAAAAGATGATATGAATGTAGGAGGTAAGAGTCATTTTTATTACTTATTAATATTATTATATAAGAATAAAAGGACTAGGTGGCACAGTGGATAGATTGCTGGGCCTGAAGTCAGGAAGACTCATCTTCCTGAGTTCAAATCCAGTGTCAGACTCTTCCTAGCTATGTGACCCTGGGCAGGTCACTTCACCCTGTTTGCCTCAGTTTCCTCACCTGTAAAATGAGCTGGAGAAGGAAATGGCAAACCACTCCAGTCTCTCTGCCAAGAAAACCCCAAATGAGGTCATGGAGAGTTGGACACAAGTGTAAAATGACTTAACAACAAGTAAGAATAAGAAAAAGGGAGTCAAAGGGGCAGCTAGGTAGTGCAGTGGATAAAGCACTGGTCCTGGAGTCAGGAGGTCCTGAGTGCAAATCGGGGCTCAGACACTTGATGCTTACTAGCTGTGTGACCCTGGACAAGTCACTTAACCCCATTGCCTAGCCAAAAAACAAACCAACTTTGCACATATGACATCTTTGCTTGGCCTCACTTTCTTCCTTGACAAAAGTGTGGATTGGTATAAGTGATCCTCACTAAACTCTAAATCTCTGAGCCATGGGATAGAGATGATTGGTCCTTGGAAGAAGCAGGATATGGCTTCCCTGGACTCTAGAGAGGATACCAGGAAGGGTTAAAAAGTTTGGAGGATGACCTCAGTTCTGAGTGAGATCCCAGTAGAGATTAGAATCTAGGTCTGTGGTGGATGTGTGGGGGGCTGGCAGTCATGAGTCAATAAACATTTATAAAACGTTTACTGAAGCCCAGATCCTCAGTTTAAGCTAGAATTACAAAGCAAGTCTCCCATCCTCCCACCCAAATTCAAACCTCAGTCAGAAACAATAACAATAACAACAAAAAAAGTACCTGCCCTCCAGTATAGTATATTCTAATGGAAGAGACTTTTGGGAAATTGTGTGGACTAACCACACCCCCCACCCTAGCCAAAGTCTGAGTGTGTTCTCTACATTCCTGGGCTCACTCTGAATATCAGTGGACCACACCTGGGCTGTACCTGAATGCCTGGGGAGGAGCTTGGGCTGAGAACTGGCTCAGTTTTCTTTCTGAAGCATTCAGATACTATAACCAAGACCTTCCCAGGCACATATGGCTGAAGGCCCAGAGGAGAGCTGAGGTTTAGCCTTTCTCAGAAACTCGATGGAGAATCCCAAGAGCCCAGATATTTCTGGTGAGTAACCTTTGGGGAAATTTTTGTTTTTCTTATTGGATTCCTTGAGGATGGCAATTTCCTGAGGGCAGGAGCCTGACTTAGCTGATCACTGTAGCTCTGGGCTCTGCTCCGAGTAGTTACTTAGACCTGCTTGTGAAATGAACTGGATTGATTTGGAAACCAGAGGACTGAGTGCAAAGCTGGAGGGTCAGAGCCCCATCTTAGAGAGGGACAGAACCTGCCTGTACTCACTGGACACTGGCCTCTAAGCGCACTTGCAGGTCCCCATTGTCAGAGGTACTGTTCTCTATTCTTTTTGCCATTCCGTGGGCCCTCACATAGCCCAGCATCTGGTCATTGATGCTGGGACTAAGTTCCCAGCTCCTGTCCAGGGTCCTCCTCTAGAGATAAGCCTCAAGACTGAGGAGTTAGGGAGTCTATTGCTTGGAAATGGAAGGTGTCCATTTATCTTTCAAAACTGTATTTCTATCATAACTTCCTTCTGTTCCCTTTGGTACCTAAAATAAATATCCCTTCTACACATTAAAAAGAAAATATATATATGTATATATATATAATATATATATATATATATATACATACATATATCCTTCGCTTTCTATGGTTGTGTTCCTAGTTGAACTTTTATTCTTTTCTGTATCTAAAAGAATATTACTGTTTTTATAGCTGTGTTTCTAATTGGACTTTCTTGTATTTCATTCTGTAGCTGAAAAAAAAAAGTCTCATTTTCTATGGCTCTACCTGAACTTCTTTCTGTAGTAAAAGAATGCTTCAGTTTCATTCATTGGTGTTGTTTTTAATTGGATTTTCTTCCGTTCCTTTCTGAACCTCTGTGTTTCTATGGGGGGGGGGGGGGCGCACCTGGCTTCCTTTTCTTCCTTTTTGTATCTAAAAGAATGTTTCAATTTCTGTAGCTGTATTTCTCCCTGGACATTCTTCTGTTCCCTTCTATGCATAAAAAATTTTTTTTTCAATTTCTTTGGTCGTGTTTTTAATTGAACTTTGTTACATTTTGTTCTATAGCTAAAAACTTTTCCTCATTTTCTATCTATCACGTTTCCATCTGACCTTCCTTCTATACTTAAAAGAATGTTTCTGTTTCCATGGCTGTGTTTCTCTCTGGATTCTCTATTCCCTTCTGTAGCTGATTTATTTTTTCAAATTTTGTGGTTGTCTTTTAATCTGGACATTCTTCTATTCCCATCCCTACCTAAAAATGCTGCCATTTCTACAGCTATGTTTCTGTCTAGATTTCCTTCTGTTCCCTTCTGTCCATTAAAAAATGCCTCAGTTTCTATCTCTGCTTCCAGCAGGAACCTCCTGTTCTCTTCTGGACTTAGAGGAATGTTCATTTATGATTGTTTCCCAGTCTGAATTTTTTCTTTTCCTTTCTATATCTAAAGAAAAAACAAACCAAAAACAAAAACAAAAAACAAACCTCATTTTTGATGGCTGAGTTTCTATCTGGACTGCTTTCTTTTACTTACCTTCTGTATCTAAAAAGATTGCTTCAATTTCCACAGCAGCATTTCTGTCTGGACTTCTAAATGTTAAAAAAAATAATAATAAATCTCTCAGTTTCTCTGTTGTGTTTCTGTCTGGACTTCCTTCTTTTCCATTCTGTACCTAAAAGAATGCTTCCATTTCTGCTTTTTATTATTTAATTATTTTTAAGCATTCTTTTTAAAACTTTGAGTTCCAGATTCTCTCCCTCCCTCCCACCCCTCCCCCACTCAGGATGCTTCCATTTCTGTGGCTGCCTTTCTCTCTGGATAGTCTTCTGTTCCCTTCTGTAGGTAAATTTTTTTTTTTAAATCGTCAATTTCTATAGCTATGTTCTTAATTGGGCTTTCTTACATTTTGTTCTGTAGCTTAAAAAAAAAATTCCCATAATTTCTATGGCCATGCTTCTATCTGAACTTCCTTCTGTACCTCAAAGAATGTGTCAATTTCTATTGCTGTGTTTCTCTGGACTTGCCTCTGTTTGCTTCTGTAGCTAAAAAACCAACCGAACAAAATGCCTCACTTTCCTTCTATTCTCTTCTGCACTAAAAGAATCCTTCAATTTCTCCAGCAGTGTTTCTATTTGGTCTTCTTTCTGTTCCCTTCTGGATTTAGAAAGAATGTTTCCATTTCTGAGATGGTGTTTTTATCTGGACATCCCTACCTAAAATGATGCTTCAATTTCTATAACTGTGTTTCTGTCTAGACATGCTTCAGTTTTTCTCTGTACCCTAAAAAACGTGCCTCCTTTCTGATGGCTGTCTTTCTCTCTGGACTGCTATTTTCTGTACTAAAAAATGCTTCCATTTTTATCACTGTTTCTTTCTGTTCTGTACCTAAAAGAAATGCTGCACTGACTCATGCTTCTCTTCCTGTTCTGTTTGATTTTTCTCTCTGACGTGGATAAAAGCACACATGCTACACACAAAGAATTTACAGATGACTCAAACCTGGGAGGAAACACACTGGATGATAGGGTCAAGATCCAAAAGGATCAGCATATGCTAGAGAATTGGGGGAAATTCCACGGGAGATCAAAGACAACAATGTTTTTCAAAGTATCTGGGACTGCAAGCTCAATATGAATCAGCAGGGTGAACTAAGAGCCCAGATGCTGATGCCAGCTGGGCCTGCATGGGGCAGGACATGGCTTCCAAGAGTAGGCATCAGATAGAGCCTGGGTCCTCTGCCCTTGTCAGAGTTCATCTGGCTATTGTGTTCAGTGCTGGATTCCATGAATAAAAAGAATGCTCAGAAAATGCTGAAGGGTCTTGACTTCTTGTCCTGTGAGGATTGGTTGAAGGAAGCAGGGATTTAGAGCCTGGAGAAAAGACTTATGGGGGAAAGAGCTGCCTGTACATGTGGGAAGGGCTGTCACATGGAAGAGGGTTTAATTTGGTTGTTAGCTCTAGAAGGTAGGAATAATTCATGGAGCTTGCGAAACAAACAAACAAGCAAACAAAAAAACCCCCAAAACATGTTCATGACAAGCTTCCTAAAACTTGTAGTAGTCCATAAAGTGATTGGGCTCCCTTGGAAGGTGGCAGGTTCCTTCGAAAGATTTCATGTAGAGGCTATATATATGCCCACCTCTTGGGATGTGATGATGGAGATTACTTTCCGGTACTGTTTGCACTTGAAGGCTGCTCATGTCCCTTCCAAATCTCCATTTCTGGGATGCAGGAGCTGAGTTCTTCTATCAAGTGAGAATATCTGTCCCCCTCCCCCAAGTTAGCAACGATTTCTTATGTGACAAATCTCATGGCATTTTTCTCAGGACTCATTCTTGACCTCTCTGTAGCATTTGTGGTGATGCATTTCACTCTGAGCCCACATGTGGTCACCTCTTGGGAGTTCTCTCTTGGTTTTTCTCTGACCTGGCTTGGCACTTTTCAAGAGTAACTGTTAGGTGACTCTATGGATAGAGTGCTGGGTGTGTACTCAGGGAGAACTGAGTTTAAATCTGTTCTCAGACACTTAGGGCTGTGCGACTTAGGGCAAAACACTTAACCACTGCCTCAATTTCCTTAAGTGTAAATGGGGATCATAAAAGCACCTACCTCCGTGGGTTGAGATAACCCCCATTTGGGGTCTTCTTGGTAAAGATCCTGGAGTGGTTCGCCATATCCTTCTCCAGCTCATTTTACAGATGAGGAAACTGAGGCAGACAGCATGAAGTGACTAGCCCAGGGTCACACAGCTTAGATACTTAATAATGCTTGCTCCATCCCTTCCTCCCCTCCAGTCTATTTTACTTAATCATTAGCCATGTAATAAACACTTAAGGTGAGTATCCCTCAAGGTTCTTTCCTAGTTCCTCTTTTTTTTTCTCTATATTTCCTCCCTTAGATGCTCTAATATGTAACCTGCCCACTAAAGATATCTGTTGATCCTTTTGCTTATCCAATACCCTGCTCTGTCATTGAGCGTACAAGTCACTGGGATATCTATTCAGCAGGAGCTAATACCACGAGAGACCCCTCCCCCACCCCTGGCAGAATGCCTGTGATAAATATCCTGTACTGTGCTTCCCCTGGGGCCCTAACCCTACATTTCTGGCTTCGTGGCACCCTACAACCCAGAAATTGATTATGCAGGGTAGCAGGAATAGCTGGAAGCTGTAGAAGTTCATATAGGTGTCTCATGAAAAATGGGCTAGATAATAATGACCACTCTACCCCAGAGTCCTAGGCAGAAAGCCCTAGGTACACAGAAAGTGCCAAATTAGTGTCATCTATTGTTAACTTACCCTGGGGCTCTGGGCAAGACCTTGAAACTGTGAGCTTCTCTCTAGCCCTTAGAGGTAAAATAAGGTCATCTTTCCCCATGGTACCTAGGACTTCTACCATGATCAATTGAAGGAAAACACTTGGCAAAGCTTAAAAGTCCCATAAGCATGTCAGATATTATTATTTTTCTTATGATTCACTAGGACCAATGAGTCCAAACTGCTAAGAAGTATACTGAGTTCTTTTCTAGAAACATACCCAAACATACATAGACCCATAAACACATCGATATGTACACAATCATACAAACATATATGTTTATACATCTCTACATAAGTATACATATCTATGGATAGATACCCACATAGAGATGTATAACTACATATACATGTATATAGAGAACAATATATCTATAGCTATATGTCACTGTATTTTATGCATGGCTGCCATGCCAGAAACATTTTTTTTTTTTAAATCTAATCTTATTCTAAATCAATTAGGCAGCTAGGTGGTGCAGTGGTTAGAGTGCTAGGCCTGCAGTGAGGAAGACTCCTCATCCTGAGTTCAAAGCTGGCCTCAGACACTTCCTAGCTGTGTGACCCTGGGCAAGTCACTTAACCCTGTTTACCTCAGTTACCTCATCTGTAAAATGAGCCAGAGAAGGAAATGGCAAAACCACTTCACTATCTCTGCCAAGAAAACTCCAAATGGGGTCATGAAAAGTAGGACGTAACTGGAACAGCTGAAAAACAAATTCTAAATCAAAGTAATTTCTATGTGACAGAAAACCATTTAAACTGCCATAGTCTACCCCACTCTCATCCCGATGCCCTCAGACATTCTTCATCTACTCAACAAAATCTGTGGTAACGTTTATAGTAATCTTAAGCAAACAAAAAAATTAGTTTAAAATACATTTTTGTGTTTACATTACCAAACAAGAGTCATTTTTTTCTGTTCTACCCTTGATAGATAGATTCATATTAAATGCTTACTATGTGCCAGGAACAGGGACTGTCAATCAATGAATAAATATTTATTATATGCCTCCTGTATGCATGAATATAAAGAGGGGTTAGAGAAGGCTTCCTGAGGATGGTGGGGTGTTAGCTGGTACTTAAAGGAAGACAGGGAAATCAGCAGTGCAGAGGACCCAGAGCATTCTAGGTATGGGGGACAGCCAGAGAACATATATGGAGCTGAGAGGATTTTGTTGTTTGTGGAACAGTCTGAAGGCCAGTGTCACTGGATCACAAAATACATGGTGACAGAAGACTGGAAAGATGGGAAGAGGCAGGTGATGAAGGGCTTTGCCAAATAGCGTTTGTATTTGATCCTGGAGGCAATAGGGAGCCATTGGAGTTTATTGAAGTAGGAGAGGAGTGGTGACATGATCTGACCAGCATTTTAGGCTAATCACTTTAGTGGATGAACAGAAAACAGACTGGAGTAGGGAGAGTCTCGAGTCAGGCAGATCCCCCAGCAGGCTATTGCAATAGTCTAGGTGTGAGGTGATGAGGGCCTGGACCAAGGTGGTAGTCCTGTCAGAGGAGAGAAAGGGGCATATTTGAGAGATATTGCTAAGTTGCTGTTTACAGACCTTGGCAACAGCTTAGATATTGGGGAGGAGAAGGAGTAGGGAGTCCAGGATAATTTCTAGGTTGTGAGGCTGAGAGACTCAGAGGATGGTGTTGCCCTTTATAGTAATAGGGAAGGTAGGAGAGGGGAAGGGTTTAGGGGAAAAGATAATGAGTTCTGTTTTTGGACACATTGAGTAGAAGATGTCTATTGAACATCCAGTTCAAGATGTCTGAAAGGCAGTTGGAGATGCGAGATTGGAGGTGAGTAGAGAGATTGGCCAGGGAAGGTAGATTTGAGAATCATCAACACAGAGATGGTAATTAAATTCATGGAGGCTTCTGAGATGACTAAGTGAAGAGGTATAGAGGGAGAAGAGAAGAGGGCCCAGGACAGAGCCCTGAGGGCCACCTAAGATTAAAGGGTGTGATATGGAGGAAGATCCAGCAAAGGAGACAGAGGTGTGGGCAGATAGGTAGGAGGAAAACCAAGAGAGAGTGAGAAATACTCTACCTTGAAAATACAAAAAAAAATAAGCACAAATAAAGAAATTTTCAACTCTTAAAGAGCTTACATTTCAATGAAGAGAGTCAATGGATAAAAAGATTGTTGAAATGTTGGGGAGGGAAGTACCCAAATGAGCAAGGTAGAGAAATACACAGGGGTGTTCAGGTGTAAAGTGATCATGGCCAATGTGGGTACTTTCTCAAATGGAGATGCTGATGAGGAACTCACCAGGTGGAAAGAAAGAGTTGGGGTCAAAATATTCAGGGCACCTTCTACTGTGAGGAGGCCCCTGGGTCACAAGTGGAGAAGGAGTCCTGGGAGTCTTGCACTTAGCCTGGCTCGAAGTGACCAATCCCCTCAAGTGTTTTAGACCTACTTCAGAACCAAGGGGACCTCCTCCTTCTGACCAAGAACATTACCTTCTGAATAGAAACAAGGAAAGTGATTCTAGGTAGGTCATATCATAGTCCATTGAAAGGATGGCCAATGAATTTTTTTTTAGAAGATAAGATATCACCTTTGTTTAAAGATTGGTTACTACCTTTAACCCATTTCCCTAAGAAAGGCCTGTGTTCTTAGTCTTCTATATTCTTTCAAATAAGGAAAAGTCTGGAAAAGGTTATTAGACTAGGAAAAATATTATTTTTCAATATTTCTAGAGATACTAAAAGGGAGATTTCAAAATGTGTTTCCACCAGGTGTTATCTTTCTCTAGGTACCATTTTCAGTCACATCACTTCATCCTTAGTTTCCATTCTCAAAGCTAAGAGCCTTTGTACTTTATATTAGACATATATCAGACATTTGTACTTTATATTACTGTTTTTCAGATTTGGAGTCCAAGATCAAGACTGAGAATGAGCCAGAGGAGGGATCTTCCCATGGAGTGAAGATTGAAAGACTTGGCAGTGTTGATGATTACTCCTCTCCTTGTGGGGAATGGGGTGAAAGTGAGAGCCAGGTAAAAAGTGAGGAAGTAAAACAGGAGAGTGATGTGAGAAAAATCACCAAACGCCGGAAGATTCAAACTAGAAGCAAAACTTATAAGTATAAGGAGTGCAGGAAAGCTGTCCCTCAATATTCACACTCTTCTGAACATCAGGAAATCCATGGTATTAAGAAGGCTTATATATGTAGTGCATGTAATTTAATATTCTCTGACAACTTAAGACTTATTCAACATCAGAAGGTTCATGCTGGAAAGAAGCGTTATAAATGTGATGAGTGTGGGAAAGCCTTCTTTGAGATTTCAAAACTTCATATACATCAGAAGATTCATACTGGAGAGAAGCCTTATAAATGTAATGAGTGTGGGAAAGCCTTCACTCAAAATGCTACCCTTTTCAAACACCAGAGGATTCATACTGGAGAGAAACCATATAAATGTAATGAGTGTGGAAAAGCCTTCACTCAAAAATCAACCCTATCCAACCACCAGAGGATTCATACCGGAGAGAAGCCTTATAAATGTGATGAGTGTGGGATAGCCTTCAGTCAGAGGTCAACCCGTATTAAACACCAGAGAATTCATACTGGAGAGAAACCTTATAAATGTAATACATGTGGGAAAGCCTTTGTAGAGAGGTCAAACCTTATTCAACATCAGAAGATTCATACTGGAGAGAAGCCTTATAAATGTAATACTTGTGGGAAAGCCTTCAATCAAAACTCAACTCTTTTCAACCACCAGAGAATTCACACTGGAGAGAAGCGGTATAAATGTGAGCAATGTGGGAGAGCCTTTAGTCAGAGCTCAACCCTTATTTCCCATCAGATGATTCATACTGGAGAAAAGCCTTATACATGTAGTGAATGTGGGAAAGCCTTTCGTAAAAACTCAACACTAAATGAGCACCAGAAAATTCACAATGAAGAGAAACCTTCTAAAAATGAGAAATGTGAGAAAGTCTTCAGTCAGAGCTCAACCCCTGTTTCACATAAGAAATCTCATAATAGAAAGAAGCCTTATAAATGTAGTCACTGTGGGAAAGCCTTTCCTAAAAACTCAATACTTGTTAAACACCAGAGAATTCATACTGGAGAGAAGCCTTATGAATGTAATAAATGTGAGAAAGCCTTCACTCAGAGCTCCACCCTTATTAAACACCAGCGAGTTCATACTGAAGAGAGGCCTTATCAATGTAATGAATGTGGGAAGGCTTTCAATCAAAAATCCAACATGATACGCCATCAGAGGACACATACTGGAGAGAGGCCTTACAAATGCCGTGAATGTGGGAAAGCCTTTATGAGAAAGGTCCTCTTGATCTTACACAAAAGGAAGCATAATGGAGAGAATGTGGAAAAGTAAAGGGTGTGGACAAGCATCTACTGAACAGTTAAACCTTATTGTACATCAGGAGATTCACCCTGGATAGAGACCTTATCAGTATAATGAAAGCCTCCATTCTGAGCTCAGCCTTTAAGGACATTATATAATTCATACTGGAAAGAAGAAAGCCTTATAACTATAAGAAATATGGGAATGCCTTCTTGTGCTTTTAAATAGGAGATGATTCTTCTTGGAAAATACTCCCCCCCTTTTAAATGAAATGAGTTTGGGAAAGCATCTTATGGCTGATATATCAAAAATGGAAGAATGCAAAATCATTTGTTGCTTACAGTGGCCAATTATTGGATTAAGTCTTGGGTAAGAAAAGATAGTCCAATTAGAACTGTCTCAAAGTGTTATGGGGGAGGAGATTTAACTGTGGGTCTTAGGACACAAGTTTGGCAGTCACCTGCTAGGGATGCTAGGCATGGATGGAAGGCATTCTTGGTCAGAAATTGTTTGGAATAAATGCCTCTGAGGTATTTCCTATCTAGCTGTGAAAGCTCTTTCAATGTCCCCTAACTTTTCCTAGAAATAGCATCTCATCTTTTTAATACCAGTAGTCTATTAGTATTGTATGGTCATGAAATTTGGAACACTATAGTCTCCAAAGAATTGAACATGGATATTACTTAGAAGAAAGAGGAAAAATATGTATTGTGTAGGAGCAAGTAAATATGAGCTGTCAGTCTTGAAACACAGATGAATTGTTTGCATTCATTTGTGCAAAGATGACTGAATCCTGTCAGAATTCTGTCATCACACATCATCCAGGGAATTTGATGACACAGAGGGCATGGAAGTAGTGATTTTATGCTTTGATGATCTTAAATGAAGAATAGAGTAGCTAGGAAGCACAGTGGATACAGTACTGGGCTTGGAGGCAGGAAGACTCATCTTCCTGAGTTCAAATCCTGCTCAGACACTTACTAGCTGTGTAACCCTGGGCAAGTCACTTAGCCCTGTTTGCCTCAGTTTCCTCCTCTGTAAATGAGATGGAGAAGGAAATGGCCCTCCAGTATCTTTGCCAAGAAAATCCTAAATGGGACCATGGAGAGTTGTACATGACTGAACAGACTGAACAAAAATGAATACTGGATAGGGAACACAAGAAGGGTACACTGGTGAAGGGAGGAGGGCAAAGGGAAAGGAATAATGGACAAAATTATCTCATACAATTATGGTGCCCAAGTAGATGCCTTAATGATGAAGGGGCTGGTGGAGAAGGGGACAGCAGGTAGTATTTTAACCTCATTATTGTCTGACCTGGACAAAGGTGGGAAAGATGCACATACACACAGCTGGGTACAGAAATCCATTTCACCTGTGGATGCTTTATTATATTGTTAATAAAATGTACTAACTATTATACTGTTTAAATCTAACTAGATGAATCTAGAATGTCTCTTTGACCTCAGTAACTCTCCAGGAACTTCAGAGATGACTTCAAGGAATTTTGGGGTCCCCCAGGTCCTGGATCCACCCAAAACATTTTTGTTTTGGGTCTCCACAACCAGGTGTTGTTTGAGTCCACTCCAGCTTGTGTTTTGACTTTGCCCACATTTTATTGAATGTTTACATTTATTCATTTCCATCTCAACCTACCTTGCTTTCAAGTTGCCCTTACAGCAAAATCACTTAACTGTGTATGTGTGGTTTGTGTGTGTGTACCTTTGTCTGAATCATATATAATGTAAATGTTCCAGAGCCTGGATGAGAGGGATCTACACCTCCTTTCTGGTACATTCTCCTCTACCAAATAACCTAATAAATTTCTTTCTAAAACTTTTTGAGATTTTGGGGTTTGTTCTTACAAACAATAATATGGTGTCAGAAGTGGGATTCTCCAGTGGTCACTACAAATTATACCCAAAAGTTCTCTGAGATCATGGAAGCTGAGTAAGTCTCTGTGATTTTAGAATTGAGATGGACAAGACCTGACCAGCATGGGATCACAATCAGCAGAGTAAGAACCTGTTGAGTCCCCTTGGGTTCAGGTTGGACACCCTGTCCAGTCTAGGCCCTGACTCCAAATGTCCATAAAATTAAGGGGCTTTGCTTGACCTTAACCTAGGGAAAGACTTGGTTAATATTAGTATTAGCTCAGGCCACCCAATTGGCCAAATGAGTAATTCCCTTGACCTGATCACTCAAGGGCTTGGTAAGCAGCTATTGAAAACTAAAAATCTGGTTAAATTAGGTTGGAGGTCCTTTGGTACATGTTCTGCTTTTCTCTTTCAATTTTCTTAACTCTCTCTAGATACCTTGCTTTCTCAATGAGGGGGGAAGGGAGAGAAGAAGAGAATTTGGAACTCAAAACTTTAAAATGAATGTTAAAAATTGCTTTTACATGTAATTTTTTTTAAAAAAATTTAAAAACTATTTAAAATTTTGGGGTTTGTTCTCATGAGCGACACACCCAATAGGGAAACTAGAGGAAAGGAAAGATGAGACCAAGAGAGAAGGAAGACAAAGGGAATGATCAGTCTTATGTCATTCCAACCTCAGTTGCTACAGATCCTGTTCTGAACTGTACCACCTGGGATTAGGCCTGTTCCCTTTGGATTTTTGAGGTTCAAAGGCCTGGACTTTCAGGGCCTTCTATGTCATCTTAAGATGAAGTGTTGAGGACCTTGGAGGCCCTGTGGCCAAGGTATCCTTAGTGCTACTACACCAGGACTGTTTGCTACCATCTTATTCTTCCTCCATGGTCCATGATGTGGGTTTCTGATTTCAGTGGGATGTCTTTGGGAGAGCCCTCTGCTTTTGTGGCCACAGGACACAGGCTACAGATGTCTCTGTTAGAGACTCAGGAGTGTGACTGAGCCTTCAGGAACACTCACTGTTCAGGTAAGCAAGGACCAATGTTCATCATGCATATTGCTCTGGGTGCTCAGCTCCCTTTTTCTTATGCTTATATAATAGTATTACTATGTCACAATTTTTACCTCTTCTCCTTATGTCTATAGGACACTGCTTTTCTCTTATTCCCACCTTTTCTTTTTCCTCTGATTTCCCTCTTGAGTATGTTGTTTGTGAGAACAAACCCCAAAATCTGTTCTGAGCAGGGGGAGGGATGAGAGAAATAAAATGTGTACCCTGGGATTTCAGATTTTGCCTTCTTGTATTGACTCTGTTGCCAGAGATAGTGGGAAGCAGACCCCCTAACACTAGTGGGAATGGGGAAAAGACTAAGGAGTCAACATTCTTACTTTCCCTTCCTTACCTGAACTCCACCTGCTCTCCCTCCCCTAGTGCCCTAACCTCTAGTTAGAAGATTGGCTGGAAATTAAGCCAGTGTAAAGTGAGCAGCACTGTCCATGGTGGGAGTAAAAGGAATGAGAGATTCCTGGTCTTTCAGAGCTGCTCAAGGAATTTAAAAAGCTCATCTAGTCCATAGGAGCGAAACTTAATAGCAGCGAGCATTTATTTAGTGGTTTGCACAATGCTTTAAATATCTTTTCTCAGATGATTACATACCCAGAGACTGGAGGGACTATAATTATCATCTATCCCAAATCAGTGGCAAACTTCTCCAATATCTTTGTCAAGGAAACCTCAAATGGAGTCACAGAGAGTCAGACATGACTGAAACAATTCGACAACAACAACCACATCTCAAAATCACTCATTTTATAAATAAGGAAACTGAGGCCTAGGGAATTTAAGTGACTTTTAGAAGATCATAGAATTAATGAGTTGCAAAATTCAGATGTGGTCCCATGTCCGCTGATTTCCAATCTAGTTCTCTTCCTACTGTACTTCACCTCTCCAGGAAAATTAAGGAACTGTGTGAAGGAGAAACTTGCCCCAGGACTCAGATTTAATCAGTGTCAGACCAAGAACTGAATGAAAGTCTTCTGATTCTAAATCTGGCGCTCTTTCCCCTAGACTAAACTGCCTCCTGAATGACTAGTCACGTGGTCTGTGACCTATTTCCAGGAAAATCAAAGCTCCAACACGTGTTAAAGATTCAGGGCAGGATACCCACTTCGATGGATAAAGGGAAACTTAGTCTTCAACATGAGAAAAGTCAGGGAGGAGGGGCTGAAAGATGGAAGAGGTCATCTATGTTACATTGGGCAAGTAATTTCACTTCTATGTCAGTTTTCTCGACAATGAGGAGGTTAGACAAGATGACCTTGAGGGTCCCTTCTAGCTTTGAGACTATGACACTCCTAGTGGGACAGAGAAAGGGATCATTCATCCAACAATCCTCTTGGGAATGCCCACCTCCAGAGCTACAGAAGGAAAACATGAGACCCTTATAGGTCTCCAATTCTCTTATCTTACAACTGGGGGGGGAATAGGCCTAAAAAACCCAGGGAAGTTGCCCATAATCAAACAGCTACCAGACTGACCTCTTATGAACACCTGCCAAGGACCATAGAAGTAAGTCTGGGAGGGAACTACATAGGAAAAGTAGCTAATGCGCCTCTTGCATTTTATGGATGGAGAAACTGAGGACCAGGGGACTGAAATGACTTTGCAGTGGTCACACAGGTAAAATTAAGAATGTAGGGTGGGACCTCTTTCCTCTGGAGTTCTGGGAGGGCCCTATATTTCCCAAAATTGATTGTTAACCACTTGAGTTCCTCCTCATTGGCAGTAGTAAAATACCCCAGCATCTGTGGAATAGAATTGCAAATCACATTGCAGACCAACTCCCATAAAGTTAATAAAGAACCAGGAATCAGAGAGATCTGCTTTCAAATTGTGCCTCCAACCCTTGCTAGCCATATGACTCACTTCATCCCTCTGTGCCTCAGTTTTCTCATCTTTAAAACAGAGTAAATAATTCTGATAGTACTTTTCTTAGAAGAATGTTGTCAGATTTTGTTGTCATTCAGTAGTTTCCAGTTGGATCCAAGTCTTTGTGACATCATTTGGGATTTTCTTGGCAGAGATACTGGAGTGGTTTGCCAAAATTCCTTCTCCAGTTCATTTTTCAGATGAGGAAACTGAGGCAAACAGGATTAAGTGGCTTGTCTGGGGTCCACAGCTAGTTTATGCTTGTGTATCCACTGACCCCAGAGGGAAACGAGAGGTTGGCATCCCTGCACTCATTCTCTCCCCCATGCCAGGAAGATATCCCTCTACACTGGGCTCAAATGCTATGACAAAACTGGCATTACTTCCAAAAGGGACTAGATTATTCACTACCTTCATTTCCCATCAAAGAGTTCTTCTACTCTGTACCCAAATGCATTTAGGTCCAACAAAAATAAA
This sequence comes from Vombatus ursinus, assembly GCF_900497805.2. NCBI lineage: Eukaryota > Metazoa > Chordata > Mammalia > Diprotodontia > Vombatidae > Vombatus > Vombatus ursinus. The sequence goes on from NW_020954808.1 coordinate 3,137,875, forward strand.
ATAAGATCTTGTGTGATCTTGACCTGGGTTTGGGTCTACGTAACTCATCTTATCTTACCCCTTATTGGTCTTTCTAGTAGACTGCAGCTAGTCTAAGCCACTATCAGCCAGTGGGAAAGCTCTGTAGGCTTAGAGGAACAGAGCTGCGGGCTTCTCTTTGGTCTGAGATTACTTTACTGTTTACTCATCTGCAGACTCCATTCAGGGGCTACAAGGGCAGCTAGATAGCTTAGCCTCCACTCTTTCTAGTTTTGAAGCCTTCACTTTCATTCATTTTGTGTTATTTCCATTCACATACTTGTAATCTTTGAATATGGAAATATGTTTTGCATGATTGCACGTATATAATCTATATCAAATTGTTTACTGTCTTGGGGAGGGAGGGAGGAAGAAAGAGAGGGAGAGAATTTGGAACTCAAAATTTTTAAAAATGAATGGTAAAAATTGTTTTTTACATGTAATTGGGAAAGATATTGTTCATATTTGTAGTCATTGGACATATTTTCTAGGTTCTGCTTACTTCACTCTGCATCAGTTCATGCAAGTCTTCGTGAACCTTTTTTTTTTTTTTAAGATGTAAATAACTGTAGTTTTATATAAGGGCCACCTTATATAAAGGCAGAGTACATAGAGTACCCGGCTTGGAGTCAGAAAGACTCATTTTCTTGAGTTCAAATATGGCCTCAGACACTTAGCTGTGCTACTCTGGGCCCTGTTTGTCTCAGTTTCCTCATCTGTAAAATGAGTTGGAGAATGAAATGGCAAACCACTTCAGTATCTTTGTCAAGAAGACCCCAAAGAGGGGCACAAAGGGTCAGACATGACTGAAATGACTGAACAGCAGTTATACGGAACTGATTTTCTTTGCGACATGATGTATTTTGTTAATTTAAGACCACAATTCTGAGAAGGATTTCACAGGCCTCACCAGACTTCTACAGTTGTTCATGACACACAGAAAAGGTTTAGAATCCCACTCTGGAAGGCCAGCCAATATTATCGGCCTGCCTGGGTTCTTCTGGATCTTTTAGGGACTTTACCTCCCTAACAAGCCACACAACCATAAAGCATTTTTAAAAGGCTGTTGTTTGATTTCTCGTTCAGGTACACTCAGAGCATCTTGACGATAGAGCCTCTGGGTGTTAGTAAATGAATCCCATTGTTACGTTACGTGCAGGGCGTAGCCTCATGGGAACTTCCCGTAATCTTTAGATCTGGCCCTAGTCTGTGCATGGCTATGGTAGGCTCACCTCTCTTTATAGAAGTACCAGTACCTAGCACTGGAAAGGCTGCGGAGGCTCAGAATGAGAGCCAGCTATTTTAGTCCCCTACAGAGCATCAGCCCCACTCCAAATCTAGGCACATTTAGGGAGGGTTCCCTGCAGGAATGTTTTCTAACCTCATTGCTACGCTAGAATTCGACAAAGAACCTGTAGATATCCACAGGTGTGGCCTCTCCACCCCTAGGTTCAGATTTTGGGCACCCAAAGGAGGGATGTTCCAACTTTCCTTGGACAACCTGAATTCCTGGCTGATGATCGTGGGCGATGTATGAACAGTCTGGGGAGAAATACCCAGGCTGCCAGAGAGCTTGCACAACAGAGCTGTCCAGGCCTGGAAAGCAGCCATCCAAGAGAAGAGATGAGGCTCACCAGCCTGAGAAGCCCAGGGAATAATCTCAGGGGGCCAGGCAATGCCGTCCCCTTGACAGTCCCCTTGATGAGTACCCTCCAGGGAGAATTTACTTACTTTGAGATCTGATGCCAACTGCACAGGGAAGCTGCCCCCAAGCCCAAGAACCTATATCTAGAAGGTATTTAATCCAAAGGGTTTGAGTGCTGAATCTTACCGAGAGCTTTAGGGGCCAATGCTCCCCCTACCTCAAACTGGAATAGGTCCTCTGCCAGCCATCTCCTGGGACTGGCTTTTTAGACTTCTCTTGGGTCCATATCTCTCGTGGGCTTTTCCCCCTGAGAGTCTTTTTCATCCCACCCTCTCCTCACCTTTTTTGTTGTTGTTCGGTCATTTTCAGTCACGTATGAGTCTTCGTGCCCCTTTTGGGGTTTTCTTGGTAAAAAAAAGACTGGAGTGGTTTGCCATTTCCTTCTCCAGTTCATTTTACAGATGAGGAAACTGAGGTAAACAGGGTGAAGTGACTTACCTAGAATCACACAATTAGTAAGTATCTGAGCCTGGATTTGAACTCAGGAAGATGAGTCTCCCTGGTTCCAAGCCCAGTGTTCCATCCGCTGAGAGGGTTAAGTCAATTGTTTTCCTAATATTAAACCATCCCTTCATTCCTGATTATAGTGTAAGATCTTTGTGATATGTTGTTTTAGATTCTTCCGTGTTTGCATCCAGGTGTCTCTTTGATCAAACCTGTCCCAAATTGCCATACTACCTCATGTGTGGGCTCCCCAAAAGCATACTTTTATCTGCCCCAGCTATTTGTGAAAGGGCTGTCTTAGATCTCCCGGGACTCAAAAGCTTCTTCTGCTATGATGTGAGTCCTTGAGGGAGGGCTTTGGACATTGATACTCTCCCTGGAATCTTTTCTCAATGGGAACCATACTCCCACCCCATCATATATTCCCAAATGCAGGGATTTTGAGTTTTTACCTGTCAGTATACAAAATGAATTCTCTTTCTACCACCCTGACTCAAATTCCCCTCAACCCTGCCCCTCACATTTCTCACTGCAGATCTAACTGTCCACTCCACTGTGCTCTCTAGAATTCTTGCTCTGTGATTAAAACTGCCTCTTCTGAGACCTGCTTCATTTCTGCTGACACAACATTTCTAGTCACACTTTCTAGTTCTGATTATACTTTCACTCAGAGACCTAAACTGACTGATCCTGGTGGGGGAGTCAGAAGGGTCCTTGCACCCGACCCCTCCAATGCCACTCCCAGATGTCTCTTCTGCCACTTTCACTCGTTGACCTCTATTCATTGGAGGTTGTCAATCCAAATTGATCAATAAAAGATTCTGGTATCCATCATCTCCTGAGTGCAAGAACACTCTCCCTATCCTTCTGCAGTGAGTTCAGTGCTTAGAGCAGTCTTTCTCTCCACCTCAATTCCCACCATTAAACTATGAGATTTCAGATATATTGATACTCCTTCCAGCACCCTAAATTCCTATTCTTCAATCTACTCAATTTCCGCCTCTGTGGAGCTCTGGCAAAAAGAAGTGGAGATAATTCAAAATCCTGTTTTACCTCTAATTTTGTTTTAAAGAATACTAGTTTATCCCCCTTATAATTAATGCTAGCTAATGCTTTTAGATATATACTATTTACCATTTTGACGAAAAGTCTTCCAAGAAGCAGCTAGGGGGCACAGTGCTGGACCTGAAGTCAGGAAAGACCTGTGTTCAAATCTGGCCTCAGGCACTTAATAGCATTGTTACTTTGGGCAAGTCAATTAACTTCTTTTTGCCACAGTTTCCTCAACTGTAAAATGGGGATAAATAATAGCAGCTATCTTACAAAATTGTCATGAGGGTATTCCTCCCATTTAAACTTATGTTTTCTAGTGTTTATAGTAGAAAAAGATATTTTTAAAAAATATTTCTCTCTATTTATTGATGTCATCATATGATTTTGCTGTTTTTCTCATTAATATGGTTAATTAAGCCTATAGTATCCTGAATATTAAATATAAAGAGGATCTTTGCAATATGTTTTTATGGTCTCTGGTGTTTGAATCAATGTTTATTAGGTATTGGCCTACAGCTTTCTTTTTTGTTTTATCTTTCCCTGGTTTGTGTCCCTAGAATATATCTGTGCCAGAAAGGGATTTAGCAGGATCCCTTCTTTTGCAATTTTCAGAAACAGTTTCATATGATACTGGGATTGTCGCATCAATTTTTTTTTTTGAAGCAATTGGGGTTAAGTGACTTGCCCAGAGTCACACAGCTAGTAAGTGTCAAGTGTTTGGTCCGAGACTGGATTTGAACTCAGGTCCTCCTGACTCCAGGACCGGTGCTCTCTCCACTGCACCACCTCGCTGCTCCAAAAGTTTTTAATTTAGTATAGTTCTTTTTTTTTCTTTTTTTTTTTGGTGAGGCAATTAGGGTTAAATAACTTGCCTAGGGTCACACAGCTAGTAAGTGTTATGTGTCTGAGACCAGATTTGGTCTCAGGTCCTCTTAACTCTAAGGCCAGAGTTCTATCCACCGGACCACCTAGCTGCCCCCCATTAATTTTTTTAAAACAATGTGACTAGGGGCAGCTAGATGGCACAGTGGATAGAGCACTGGTTCTGGATTCAGGAAGACCTGAATTCAAATCTGGCCTCTGACACTTGACACTTATTAGCTGTGTGACCCTGGGCAAGTGGCTTTACCCCATTGCCTCAAAAACAAAACAAAACAAAACAAAAAACCAGTTTGACTAGCTGAAGCCAATAAGCCAGCACGAATCAGAAGACATTGATTACACCCAGTGTGTGGTCTACTCTATCAACAATAAACAAGGAATTTCTTATTCCCACTCAGAATTCAGCAAGCAATATTTCTACATTATATGAAATGGAGGGAAAAGGTGATTGGTCATTACAATGCAGCTGGCTATACAAAAATAAGGATGCTTCTTGTTAAGGAAAATCTTGGGTGCTGCTTACCTAAGCTTGGGAAAGCTTAGACCTGATCAAAAGGTAAAGAGATTCTCATCTAGGTGAATGCTGGCCGTCGTGTTCTAGTCAGACCGATCTGAGTGGCGTTGGACCCTCTTTGTTTAGATTGCCCCATGTGGGTAGAGATAAGTCTCTTTGTCCAAGACTGAGTGATCAGAGTCGTGTCCCCTAGGCCCTCATTAGAATAGGTCCACCTCTCATTCTAATATTCATTCTCATTAATTGCTAACCAACCAGAATTGATTGCTGCCTGTTGGGAATACTCACTCTTCTGAGGATATGTAAGGCTCAGAGGCCTCCAGGAGGGGCCTTTGGATGACCATCCTTTTATTATTTGCTAGCCATAATTAATTAAAATGATTAATTACCCAGAAATCACGTCTCTCAAACTTGTCACAAGACTACATATCAAACATCAATCAATAAAATAAATCGATCGTACTGCAGTCAATTTGTAATAAACATAACTCTATTATCAAGGGTCTAAAAAAAAGGAATAGGAAACACATCTTATTGAACATTTAGGCAACAGGTTTCTTATTCCATCTTAGATTTAGCCGCTTACTTTATGAAGTTGTCTACTTCTGGGAAGCATTTTCCCTTGGAAGTTCTGTATCAAAAGGGTGCGTCCTTGACCACTACCCACAAATTGCCCAGTTCAATCTACTTCAGCTCAGAGATATGTATCCCTGAATCAATATCTTGGTGTCGTTAACTTGAACATTAGTTGTTAACAGTACCTGCAATGGGCTATTTCACCTTGTTTCCAGGACAGGTTTGCAGAGGTAGTTCTTTGACAACTTCCAGGTTCCAGGTCACTTGTGAAGATTACCTAGATAATATTGTCTTTAACCTGCTCATGATAAGATTTAATATGACTTTGTCAGGCCTGACAAAATCTTAATACATTTAACTTGCCAGTAACTAGTTCATGTGGTGAAAGCCAGTGAAAATCTTATGGAGTTACCCTTATGAACACCAGGGCTATAGGAAGAACATCAGATTAGGTTACCTGTAACTCATCTGAAAGTTTAGAGATTTAAAAAATATTCACATATTATTTGTTCTTTATGTCTTGCCTAAACCCTGCACCTGGTATGGATAATATGATTCATGGGCTGCACAAAAAATAAAAATCTTGAAAAGTATCCATGAGGATCTGACCTGTAAAGTGAGTCCTTCTGCCTCTTGATATTATCAGAGAGAGACTTCAAACAGGAAAAATGTGATTTAAAAGTTTCTTTACAACTATTAAAAGAATTTTATATGTAAATTTCTTAATCTAATTTGATAATTTATATGTAATTACTAAAACATATCAAAGCCTTATGTAGTTTTTTTTTTAGGCAATTGGGGTTAAGTGACTTCCCCAGGGTCACGCAGCTAGTAAGTGCGAAGGGTTTGGTCTGAGGTCAGATTTGAACTCAGGTCCTCCTGACTTCAGGGCCGGTGCTCTATCCGCTGCACCACCTAGCTGCCCCTGTAATTTTTAAAATAAAATTAATCTGGATATATTTCAATGGACCTGAAGGACTTTCGGTACTTTACCTTTTTTGGTCTCATTCTTTATTCTAAGATAAAAATTTTTAAATATCATCTAGGCTCATCATGTTTATTTGACCTCTTGTTATTGTTTTTAATAGAAAATATTGGGATATCACATATATGTCAATCACATATATTTTAATTCCCCCATGGAAAAATCTAATCTTGTTGCTTTTCTCAAAGTAAAGATTGCTACCTCATTAAAAACTAAAGCCTCGGGGAATGGCTAAACAAGCTATAGTATACAATTGTGCTAGAATATTATTGTGCTATAAGGAATGACAAGCAGAATGATTTCAGAAAAATCTGCAAAGATTTATATGAACTGATGCAAAGTGCAATGAGCAGAACCAGGAAAACATTGTACACAGTAACAACAACATTGTATGATAAAGAACTGTGAATTGCAGAACTACAGCTATTCTCAGCAATGGAATGATCCAGGACAATCCCAAAGGCTTCATGATTAAGCATGTTATCCGCCTTCAGAGAAAGAACTGATACTGTCTGAATACAGACTGAAGCATGCTATTTTCACTTTCAACCTTTTTTTTATTTGAGTCTTCTTGTACAAAATGATTAATATGGAAATATTTTACATGACTGCACATGTATAAACTATATTTGACTGCTTACCATCTCAGGCAGAGGGGAAGGGAAAGAGGAAGGGATAGAATTTGGAACTCAAAACTTTTTTTAAAAATATCAAAAAATAGTTTTAACATGTAATTAGGGAAAATATTATAAAATGAAAAGAAAAAGTCTTTATATATATCACATGATTTCTCCTTTAAGGATACATATTATCCTCATGTCATTCAGAAAGAATGTGATGCCTTAAGAATATAATCTTATACATAAATATATAACTATTATCAAGGGAATGGCAAACCTAAGGACTGAATTATCTTAGTTGCTTAGGTTAGGAAGTTGAAACAAGAAGTAGCCAAAAATTCAGAATATTAAAAATAAAAGCAACAGGGTACCTTATATTTGTATTCCATGATAGTGGCTCAGAGATGTTTGAATATTATAACAATAAGTTTCATTATAAATACTTTACAATTCACCTGCCATGATGATAAAAATTTGCTTTGAAAGGAAGGAGGAATATGGTTGCAACAATAGCAGGACTGTTCCCTCAGGCCTAAGCTTAAGGACACAGACTGACCTATCATAGGTTTAATAGGATAAAGCATTTTTGATAGTTCCTTCTTCCTTAGTACTGATAAGACTTTATGACCTTGCCCAAGTGGAAGATCCAAAGGAAACTGGCAAGTCCTCAATGAACTTTGCAGATAATGAAAATTTATAAGATATTTTGAACTTTTTGCCAAACACCAAATGATCATCATTATTATTCATTTTAAAGCAAAACATACCCATGTAACAAACTGTTAACCACAATGACAACAGTCTCTAATAAGTGATAGCTCATATTTATAATTTCACAGCATTTTGATAATAAGAGAAGTTAATCTATTAATAATAGAAATATACTACACTCTAAGTATCATCTTTCAATTAACAGTATTTCTTACAACATGATTTCCCAAAATTACAATAAAAAAAATAAGAACATGATAAAAATATGATAGACTCACAAAACGAAATAAAATGTGTTGCCAGTCATTGCATTAATTCAGACCTTGGGCAAGTCACTTCCTACTGTTTGCCTCAGTTTCCTCATCTGTAAAATGAACTGGAGAAAGAAATAACAAACCGTGCCAGTATCTTTGCCAAGAAAACCCCAAATGGGGTCATGAAGAGTCAGACATGACTGAGACAACTGAACAACACCACCGTATCAATTCAGTTGAATGCATTTCTGAATTGTCTTACACAGACTTTCTGAATCACGTTACATAGAAAACCATTTCATCTCTTTATCGGTTTGGACATTCTATATTCACTGCACTCACATATCAGTATAGAGCACTTAAAATCAAATTACTCTTCTAGTTACAAAAATGGCATTGGTACTTACCATTCAGGAAACAGATCAATTATATCTTGAATAGAGATTTCCCCCAATTTCTCAAAACCCAAGATAAAGTCAAATCTTAAATTGACCAATCTTCAGTGTTACTGCACAATTCCAATTACTTTTCTACATCAACAAAATTACCAGAATCAATGAAATAAAGCTTGGAGACCATGAGAAATCTCATAATTAATTTTAATTGAGGAGGAAACAAGCACTTCTCCAATACAGAATAAAAATTTTACAGGCACAGAAGTCTTTCTCCTCCTATCTAAGTGAGGATAAGTGTTACTTATCTTAAACTTTTCTTAATTCTCAGCTTGTCTTTTGACCTCTGATGTATATTTTGATAGCTGATAAAGACGAAGACCTTGTATTATGCTAATGTGGGTAAAGAAAATCACCTGTTTGATATTCCTGCTCTTTAGGAAATCCAACCACTTCCTAATCATTACCTTCTAATTAAGTTTTACATCAAAACAATCTCCAAACCAACATTTCTCTTTACTTGCTCTAATTCAACCCTTCACTTTCCTTCACTACTTTCTAGATCTTCATTTCCCAATCATATCTCAATCCATCTACAAATCTGGTTTTCTCTACTCAACTGAAATTTCTTATATTTGGACAAATTAGTGCAAGTTTTATTAAATGTATCAATTAATTGCAAAACCTTTTCCCTGAGCGAAACTGAAACTCCAAGGTTTATATGTAATTTCTCATTTTGTCAGGTACAACCTTTAATCATGGCAATAAAATTCTACTAAATCATTCCCAGAACTCCAAGATAAAATAAAGACATTCTCTTAAAATGAAATTTTGCGTTCTGATTTAGACAAATCTTTTTCTTTCAAAATGGGAGAGAAGAGTTAATCATTGCACAAACAGTGGTTTTTGAATGCCAGTTAAGTTTAGAAACTGCAAACTGCAAAACTGTTTGCTTCTCTATTTATTTTTTGCTTTAAAGCTTTCCTAGCATTCTCTACTTGGTGAAATCACCTTCTTCTTCTGTCCTAAAACAACAAATATCATTCTTTAGAAAGGGAGGAGGTGAAAAAGGAGTCTAGGAGAGGTTTATATGTAATATTCTCAGTTTTTATTTTTATTTTTCCTTCAAAAATTATAAAGAGCAGTATCCTTAAAACTCAGTAGGATATTTCAGCATTTACAAAAAAAAAAACCACACACATTGAAACCACAATATAGAAATTCACAGTAAAGAAATTATTTTTCAGTCACGAGTTTAATCTTTAGTTTACAATGTCATAAATTTCTGCAAGTGGGGAGAAGTTTTCTTTCTTTTTATTTGACTTTATCTCTGTATTCCCAACTTTCCCAGAATTAGACAAAGATAAGACTATATCTTTTGAAAGCTTGAAAAAATATTTTTTTTTGCAGAAAAATTCTTATTCTTTTTCTTATTTTGTAAATATGACAGACAATCAGACAACACAATACAAGAATATACAAAACACTAACTTGTCTCCGTAGATCTTTCAATTTGGAGTACAAAAGTGCTTTACTGCAACTCTTCTCTGCCCTCCCTAGTCTCCCTCTCTAAAAGGTGTCAAATGGGTGCACTCACCATTGCATGCTTAAAAAGTTCTTTGAGTTGGGAGCCTGTGAAGGTTGCTTCATCCAGTCCCAGCTAGTGTGGCTGGAATTGTCACATGCATTTTCTTATCGATTTGACCAGCTATAGCCAATAAACTAGCACAAATAAGGGCACAGGCTTTATTACAATCAAGAGTGTGGCATACCCCATCAGCAGCTAATGGGGGATGAGTTGTCCGCAATTCAGTAAGCAATATTCATACCTGATATGAAACATGGGGTGGGGGAAAGTGGCTGCTCTCTACAACGTAACTGGTCATACAAAAAAAAAAGGTCATACATACAAAAAAAATTAAGGAAAATGTGAATTAATTAACAACAGGAGATAGATAAAAAATGTATCCTTTTAAGTATAGCTAATTGTAATAAATCAAAGGGAAATGCCTATCAGTCTAGATAAGGGAGGGGTACATTCCAGAGACTCTGAAATCCTTTTTTTTTTTTGCCAATTAAGTCTTTCTGTACCAAAAAGAAGAGGAAAGAAGACACTGAAGGAAACCAGTTGCTGCAGCTGGTCTCCCAGTTCATTCCAACATCATATACAACAAAAGACTGATACACAACAAAATTGAGTGTTATGTTTTTCCAGAAATTTACTTTTAACAGTTCTTAGAATTTCTGATAAAATTCACTTGTGAATCCATTTGGTTCTGTTTTTTGTTTATTTCCTTTGGTATTTTGTTTATAGCTTATTCAGTTTCTTCTTCTGCGATTGGATTGTTCAAATTTTTTTCTTGTTCTGTTAATTTGTTTATTTTATATTTTGTAAATATTAATTTATGTTGTTTAAGTTGTCAGTTTTATTCACATGTAGTTGGGCAAAAATCTTTCTAATTGTATCTTATTTCCTGTTCATTTGTTGTGAATTTTTCAATATTTTTGATAGTTAACTTGGTTTTCTGGTTTTAAAAAATCAGATGAGCTAATTTTTCATTCATTTCAGTTGATCATTAATCATTCCCCATATGCCCTCAAGAAGATGGGTTTCAACAGTTGCTGAAGTCAAAAGTCTCCATTGTTCAGCAGCCAATGTTCTTAGGATGAGCTTCTCCAAGCTGAACTCAGCTGAGCTTAAAAGGACAGCCATGATGTGAGAGGACCAATATTTACAAGCATTTCCATGACATAGATTGCTTCCCTTTCACCCATGACATGGGGTAGACTCATACCCTTCCTCCTTGAAAAAAGATTGGCTTTTCCTAAAAGGAGAAAAATCCGTACCTTGGATTGGACGTTATACTAAGAGAATTTAAACATACTGATACCCATTCAAGCACTCTTAAGTTTCTATTTGCTCAATCTACTCAATTCCCTTAACCTCTTCCATTGCACCTCATAGAAATAGTTTTAGCATTGAGTTTATCACCCACAAATATTCCCTTCCATGTTCTTGAACTTCGAAGTCCTTTTATTTGATAATTATCCTTAACATTCTATCTTTCTTTTTCTCTTTTGACCTTACCACCTCAAAACTTCTTTTCTTTCCTGGGTTATCGCTCCTGTACTGATAACATTTTCCTCCCTTGCCCATCTAACACCTTGCTTAGCTATGTCAATTATATGCTCTCCTTTACATCCTTTGCCTCCTTGATATGTTGCTGGATCATATCTTGATACCACAATTGGATTCCTTCCACCAGCCCCTTTGTGCCTTTGTTCTAGATGAGCAGATTCCAGGATCACTGGTCTTTGTGTGTTCCCTGAGTGGCCTGCCTGGGAAGGTTGGCTGGAGGAACTTTCCTGAATCAAAAGTCTGTTGAGGAGATGCTGCTGCTGGAGGAATGATTGGATAGAAATGCCTGAGAAGAGCAGAATGATTGGGTTAAGGGGGGGGGGGAATTGAAGATATATATATGTATGTATGTACACACACACACACACACACACACACAAGGTTGAGTTCAATGTCTCCTTATCCATTTTCTATTATCTTATCCATTATCTCCTTCCTTCCGTACTGACTCCAAATATACTCTGATCTCTCCTGTCCTTAAAGATCCTTCACTTAATTAGCTCATCTCTTAAACTGTCACCCATACCCTCCCTTTCAGTCTCAAACTCTTAGAAAATCAATTGATCAATCAATAGATAAGTATTAATAAAAATATATACAAAGTAGTTACAATCTACACTCATTTCTCACTTTCCAGTCACTTGTAGTCTGGCTTCCACCTCTTTCTTGATAAATTCCAAATTGTTTCCCTAGTTCTCATCCTACTGAACAGATTTGTAAGTTTCTCAATGTTGAACACCCTGTCTACCCTGCATGATCTTCCTACTGCAACTTCCTTGAGAGGATTCCCTCCTGATTCTGCTCCTACCAGTCTGACATCTCACTTTTATTTGCTGGATCTTCATCTGTGTCCTAACCTCAAAGCATAATTTATCCCAGTGTTCTGTCCTAGGCCTTCTCTTACTTGTCTAACCTCTCTCCTGGTGACCTCCTTGGCTCACACAGGATTTTCTATCATCTCCATGTTGATGACTACTAGATCTATATATTCATCCAAAGTCTCTCCCTTGAGCCTCTCCTGTACTTCCAACTCCCTTTTCAACATTTCATATTGTAAGAATCTTAAACTCAACATGTCCAACTTTAAATGCACCTTCCTTCCCCCCAAACCCATCTCATTTCCTAACTTCCATATTTCCATAGAGGGTATCATCATCTTTTCAGTTTCCTAGGTTACCAATCTTGGTGTCTTCTTTAGCAACTCATGCTCACTTGCCCCACATCTCCTATTCCTTGTTAAGCCTAATTCATTCAATCTTCCCAGTATCTGGGAAGTATCTGATTTCCCCTTTTATTCTCTCAAACCACAACAATCCTAGTTTGGTTTCTACTCATTTATAAGCCAGACTACTGTAATAAGCCCCCTGGTTGATCCCTTGCATCCAGGCTCCTTTTTCAGATCTCTCTTCTATACAGCCTCCAAGTTGTTATTCCTAAAGAACAGTTCTGATCATATCGTTCTCGAGTAGGCTCTCTATTGCTAAAAGGATAAATAAACAAAATCACTTTTTGTTTTGACATTAGATTCATCATACACTTGCCCCTACCTATCTTTCCAGATTGATTTCACCTTACTACCCCCCCAAAATGGCCAAAATGCTTCTACCAAAATGGCCTCCTACCACATTTCCTCTGTTGCCTCTAAAACTTTACACAGGATGCCTCCCCACCCCCATGCCCACTTGGTCATGAGTCCAAATCTTCCAACGCTTGCTCCATTGAAAACTCAGCTCAAGGATCACTTTCTACAAGAAATCTTAACTAATGAGAAGTCACTATAATAGTGAAGAATAGGATTAGTGCAATAGCCATGAAAATGAAATAATGATGAAAATGAAATGATAAATGGTTATCATCAGAAAATTTTTTTTGAGGCCAGTGAGACTGGAAAATGCTAGATTTCACTCTCTCCAGGCAACACACAAGAAGAAAGTGTCAGAAAGCAAATTGAATTCAGTAATCATAACAATAAATGTATATTCTTGAATATATTCATTAAATGAATTACAAAATGAATCAAGGGAAAATATTATTACAGGAAAAGTATTCGAAGCACAAACACATAGCTAAACTAAGCTAAAGCATGACTAGTTTTTCTTTCTTCTATGAATCCTTTGATGTTGGGTAAGGTTTGTATTGTGTAACAAAGGCAAGCAAGAAGCATTTATTAAAGACTTACTATTTTTCAGGCTAAGTGCTAAAGAGTTGACAATACATATACACACAGAAAGACAGTCCTTCCCTTAAGGAGCTTACATTCTAATTGGGAAGACAACATGTACCAGGGAGTTGTAAAGTGGGATGATGGGGAGAGATGCAGATACCCATGTGAGGGTTTCTGGTATTTTAATCCAGAAGATCAGAAGAGGAGAATAAAGGTTGGCCATTCTGGTACCTTCACCAAAATAGATTCCTGGAGAGAAGCTTACCAACGGGAGAAGGGGGTCAGAGGTAAGAAGGACAGCGTTAGGGAGAAGGAGTGAGGAGGGATCTTTCAAGTTGAGGAAATTCCAGGTACTGAGGGAGTTTCTATGTTGAGACTAAAAGTGAGGCATGGTATTGAAATCCAGAAAGTCAAATGAAAAAATGGGAGGGGAATGTCTGGAGGAAGGCTTGGAAAACCTTAAGTTATTTGTTACATTTCTATGAATTCAATCTAGTATGAGATGACATCTTCCTCTTTGTACTGGCAAGCAGCCTCAGACCTCATGCAGAGTTGACTGGAATATCCAGTGGGAACTGGTGCCCAGTGGGATCTAAGTTTCCCTTTCCCATATAAATCTTCCTCCTACTTTTTGTCAATGGCCCTTCCCCTTTTCCATTTCTGACAAGACTCCAAATCCCAATCCCCTCCCAGAGAGAATCTATACTTCCTTTTCACTCAGACCCTGAGAACCATTCCCCCACCCCAAATTATGATAGGCAGCCCCTGTTGGACAGAAACCCAAATACTTGCTAAGGACTGATGGGCATTTCCATTGATCCTATACTTGAACCCTTAAGATTTTGTGTCCCCCCCCCCATTTTGCAGCTGATAGAATGCATATATGATTAGACTAAAAACTCCTTGAGGGTAGGGACTGACATCTTTTATTACTTGAAAACCAACAATTAGCCCTATGCCTGACACATAGTAAATTCTTAATAAATGCTTTTTCATTCTTTCATTTCTAATGTTATATGCTAGTTGATCTGCCACAGAAGGCTTTCCTAAACCAGTTACATTAAAAAGGCTATTCTCCAGTATGAATATTTTCATGTTTAATATCACAAGAAGGCCTTTCTGTGTTTTTTACAAGATGTTTCTCTCCAGAATGAGTCTTCTGATGTACAATGAGGTTTGAACTCCGACTAAAGGCTTTCCCACATTCATTACATTTATAAGGCTTCTCCCCAGTATGAATCATCTTATGCCTAATAAGCAGTGAACTCTGAATGAAAGCTTTCCCACATTCATCACATTTATAAGGTTTCTCTCCAGTATGAATTCTATGATGTTTAAAAAGGTCTGAGCTTTGAGTGAAGGCTTTCCCACATTCTTTACATTTATAAGGCTTCTCTCCAGTATGAATCTTCTGATGCACAATAAGGTTTGAACTCTGAATGAAGGATTTCCCACACTCATTACATTTATAAGACTTCTCTCCAGTATGAATTATCTGATGTATAATAAGAGTTGAGCTTTCACTGAAGCCTTTCCCACATTCAAAACATTTATAAGGCTTCTCTCCATTATGAACTCTCTGGTGCTTAAGAAGGGTTGAGTATTGAGTGAAGGCTTTCCCACACTCCTCACATCTATAAGGCTTCTCTCCAGTATGAATTCTCTGGTGCTTAACAAGAGTTGAATTTTGAGTGAAAGCTTTCCCACATTCATTACATTTGTAAGGCTTCTCTCCAATATGAGTCTTCTGATGTACAATAAGATTTGAGCTCTGACTGAAGGCTTTCCCACACTCATTACATTTATAAGGCTTCTCTCCAGTATGAATTCTCTGGTGCATAACAAGTGTTGAATTTTGAGTGAAGGCTTTCCCACATTCATTACATTTATAAGGCTTCTCTTTAGTATGAATCCTCTGATGTAAAATGAGAGTTGAGCTTTCCATGAAGGCTTTCCCACACTCATCACATTTATAAGGCTTCTCCCCAGTATGAATCTTCTGGTGTCGAATAATTCTTGACTTGCGAGTGAATGTTTTCCCACATTCTTTACATTTATAAAGCTTCTCAACATTATGGTCTCTGTAACGTTCAGAAAAGTTTGAACCTTGACTGAAGGCTTTCTCACATTCCCTATCTTTATTAGTGTTGTCTCCAGTTTGAATCTTCCTTTTTCTCAAATTCCTTTCATACTTTACCTCCTGACTCTTTTCCTGGCTCTCACTTTCCCCACAAGTAGACAAGCAATGATCAGCACTGCTGAGATTTTCAGATTTCCCTTCATGGGATGACCCTTTCCCAGGGATATTCTCTTTTGGAGCTACCTCTGTGGCTGTTCTTCTATGTTCCAAGTCTGAAAAACAGTAATATAAAATACAAATGTTACCAGTGCTCTGAACTTTGAGAAGGAAACTAGAGAGGAAGTAATACAACTGAAATTGGTTCCCAGAAAAAAGTAGTATATTGTGCAATCATTTTTGAAACCTCCTTTTTAATTTCTCGAGAAATATCAAGAAACAATATTTTCCCTAGTCTAACAATCCTTTTCAGACTTGTCCCTGTTTGAAAGTACATAGATGTAAACTGATTCAACTATTCTGGAAAGCAATTTGGAACTATGCCCAAAAGTCTATAAAACTATGCATACCCTTTGATTCAGCAATACCACTAACAGGTGTGTAGCCCAAAGAGATCAAAAAAAAAAGGAAAAGGACTTATATGTAAAAAAATATTTATAGTAAGCCTTTATGTGATGGCAAGGAATTGGAAATTGAGGGTATGCCCATCAACTGGGGAATGGCTGAACAAGTTGTGGTATATGATTCTCATGGAGGCCTATTGTGCTATAAGAAATAACAAGTGGGATGCTCTTAGAAAAACCTTGAAAGATTTACATGAACTGATGCAAAGTGAAGTGAACAGAACCAGGAGAACACTGTACACAGTAACAGCAAAATAATATGATGATCAACTGGGAAGGATTTAGCTATTCTCAGCAACACAATGATCCAAGCAATTCCAAAGGACTTGATGATGAAAAATGTTATTCACCTCTGGAGAAAAAACTGATAGAGTCTGAATGCAGATTAAAGCATACTTTTAAAAAAAACTTTATTTTTCTTGTGGGTTTTCTTTTGGTTTGTGTATTTTTTCATAACATGACTAATATGGAAATATGTTTTCCATGACTGAAAATGTGTAACCTATATCAAATTGCTTGCCTCTTCTGTGAGGGGGTAGGAGAGGGAGGAAAGAAAAAAAACTTGGAACTCAAAATTTTTAAAAACAAATGTTAAAAATTGCTTTTTTATGTAACTGGGAAAAATAAAATGTTAAAGAAATAAATATAAAGAAATCATTAAAAAAAAAAAGAAAGTACATAGATGGCCAAGACCAAGTAGTCTTTTCTTAACAAAATAAGAAAAAGGTAAAAAATAAATCCTTAAACAAAGGTTACCTTCCCCCCACCCTCGGCCCCACTTGATAGTATTTTTCCTATTACATAGAAAGATAGTTTTCATCATTCACTTTTATAAGATTTTGAGTTCCAACAAAGGTTACCTTTTAAAAATCATTGTATTCCCCACACTCTGAATGGACTGGGCTACTGCCCACCTAGAAGCACTGCCCTTGTCTCCATTTAAAAGAAATTAAGATTTTGATCAGGGAGAGCGGGTCCTTGTGGTTCCTGAACACTTACGTGTGCAGAACACTTGGTCCCTTCAAAACTGGACTCAGCCAAGCTTCCAGGATAACGTTGTCCACTCTGGCCCCCTCATGGTATCAGTGTGCTCCTAGCACTATACCTGCACCTCTTCTTTCTGGTGAGTTCCTACTCAGAAACTCCATTTGAGGAAGCGTCTGCACCCGCCATGGTCACCTCAACTCTGGTCTACCTCATTATCCCCACTCTACTTCTCCACCTTGCTCCCATTTGTGTACTTCCTTCCCCTTCCTACTTTTCAGCCTGTTTTTTACATGGTGACTTTCTTCATTAGAACTTTGAGGGCCAGGAATGTCTCTCTCTCTCTTTTTTTATTTCTAGTTGTATTCCCATTCATGACACATCATAAACACTTAATAAATAATCTGTGTATCTCTCTATCAAGGGAAGAACTGATTAATAACTACTCTTTTGGAATTTTAACCCCAAAGTGTATTTTAGCATATTATAATATTTTTCATATTCAAGTTTTCTATAAATGTTGCTCCAAATACTTGTAGGTAGAAGGACATGTCTGAGGGTATGGAGGTGGGGGTAGCATAGACCATGTCAATTTGTACAGATCACTCTCAGATAAAAATTGCTTTGATTTTGAACAATATTAGATTTTAAAATTATTTGTGACAGACTTGTGCCTAAAATACAGAGAACAGTATATATATGTGTATATATACATATGTACATACATATGTACACATGTGTACACATTATATACATGTGTTATGTGTGTGTGGGTATATATTAAAATAAGAGCTCTTAGTCTACTTTCAGTCTGTCAATAACCATTTGTTCAGTACCTACTATGTGCCAGGTATGCCAAGTACTAGGTATAAAAAGAGGCAAAAGACAGTTCTTGCACAGTTTAATGGGAGAGACAAGAAGTGAACAAATATGTACCAACAAGCTACATACAGGACAACTTTGAAATCATTGCTAGAGGAAAGGCACTAGATTTAAGAGGGGTTGGGAAAGGCTTCCTATAGAAGTTGGGATTTCAGTAAGGATTTTCAAAAAGTGGAGGAAACCAGTAGGTAGAGATGAGGAGACAGAGTATTCCAGGTATGGTGGTCAGGGAGAAAAAATGCAAGAGGCAAAGTGATGGGTCATTATGTTTGTGGCACAGCAAGGAGGCCATTGTCACTGGATTAAGAGTATATGGTGAGAATAAGGTATAAAAATATCAGAAAGTTAGGAAGGGCCTGGCTTTGCATCCTAAATGGAGGATTTTATATTTGATTCTTGGGAAGTGTGACTCATTGGTCCTAGTTAATTGTAATAAAAATATCTGACATCTTTATAGGGCTTTCAGTTTTGCCAAGTGTTTTCCATGATATGATCATGGTAACTACACACTGATGAAGGTACTATGGAGAAAGAGATCCCTATTTAACAGATGAGGAATAGTTACCCAGTGTAACAGGTAAATCAACAATAGATAACACCTATATGGCACTTTCGCTTTCCTCCTAGCAAAATTGGGGTAGGGGGATTATTATTATCCAGGCCAGTTTATTTGAACTTGATTTTTCCCCCTCCAGCTTGTAAGTATCCTCCCTACCCCAGCCCCACAATAAATTTCTGGATATCCAAGTGAGAAAGAGACAGAAGTGTGGAAGTAGGATCCTAAGGGAAACAGTATAGGACGTTTATCACAACCATTCTGTCTTAGGGGCTCCCAGAGCTTTTGCTTTTGCTTTTGCAGAATAGACATCCCAGTGACTTTCATGCTAAATGATAGAGCATGGTATTGGCTCAACAAAGTGATTAACAAATTTTTCTAGTGGGCCAGTTACATAGTGGGGCACCCAGGGGATGGAGTGAGGAGAAAAAAGAGTGAGAGAAAAGTGAGGAGGAGCTGGGACAGAACATGAGAGGCATTCATGATAAATGGTCATAATATGAATGAAGATTAAAGAAAAAGTGATTAAAGGAAGGGAAGGGAAGGAAGAACAAGTATTTATTAAGAATGCACTATGTGCCAAGGACTAGAATAAGTAATTATCTTATTTGATACAACAATGCTGAGAGGTAAACCCTCTTATGATCCTCATTTACAGTTGAAGAAATTGAGGCATGGTGTTCAGGTGACTTGCCCATGATCGCTTAGTTACAACTAGTAAAATCTGAAGTCAGATTTGAACTCAAGTCTTCCTGACTCCATGCCTAGCATTCTATTCATGGTTACTTTTCAAGAGCGGTGAACCAGGTCAGAGGAAAATCAAGAGAGAGTGGTGTCATAAAATTCCCAAGAGGAGAAATGAAATCCACTGCCAAATCCTACAGAGAGGTCAAGAATGAGAGATGAGAAAAATATCACTAGATTTGCCAATTATGAGATCATTGGTAACTTTGAAGGGTATAGTTTCACTTGAGGAGAACTCAAAGAAGAGGGGAGAGGGTTCAGAAAACCCACTTCATCCCAGCAATGGAGATTTGGAAGGGATCCAAGCCACCTTCAAGCACGAGTAGGACCAGAAATGAAGAACTTTTTTTTTTTTTGCCTATTCCTGGAATTTTCTGACTCCTCACCCTGATTTCCCTCAACTGTCAGCTAAAGTCCTACCTTTTCTAAGAAGCCTTTCCCAGTCTCTTTTAACCTTATTGTCTTCCCTCTCAAACTTCATTTATCCTATTTATTTCTTGTCTATAGATAATTGTTTGCATATTATCTCTTATTAAACTGTGAACTCATTAACAAGAAGGACTATTTGGTTATTTTTTATTTTTATTTTTTGTTTTTAGGTTTTTCTTTGTATACTCCATGTTTATCACAATGCCTACATAGTAGATATTCACTAAATGCTAGTTAACTAGCATTTATTAAGATGGTACAGCAAGAAGAGTATGTACAAAACATTTCCCTGATAAAACTTGAGCACATTTTCCTATAAATACATCTAGCCTGAGTGGGAACATATATGTTATTCTACTGATGAGTCTCAGATATAGAGAGAACACATGGAGTAAGAAACTAATACCTTCAACCCTGTTGTGTCTCTGTATGCTTCCCTTTATTCTGTGTCCTGAGGCTCCTCTTTCCTTAGTGCAATGCCTCTATTGTATACTTTGCTCATCTAGGGTCATTGAGCCTGATCGTCTGTCAAGTACCACTTCCAGTCACCAGGGATAATTCTCTCCTGGGTTCATAATTGGCTCTGTGCTCTCTTTCATTTTAAATTGAGAAATTAGCTCTATTGCAAAGCTTCCTGGCCAACAGGGATATGGGAAGTGTGAGGAAAAACTCCTCCCCTCCTCCCCTTGAGTGTTGTGGTATTAACACAAGAAAAAAGCAAAGACTGACCGCATCTCAACAATTTCTTCATTCATATTTATCTTTCTTCTATGCTGCTATTGTCTATATTCCACAGAACTCTCCTGCTTTGACTGTGTCCCAGACCTGGCAAGCTTAATTTTTTTTTTAAACAGGCTACCAGATGCATGAATGATCTTCAGCCCAGCAATGGAAAAGTGCCTGATAATTCTATTAAAGTTAACTTCTTCACATTTGGTAAAGGGGTAACAAAGTGAAAAAAGGGATTTCTTACTACACAATGTCTCTGTTAGTTATGCCTTTTTTAATTTTATCAGCTAAACTTGGGTGGGAAGGAATGCTTTCCTGAACTTCATCCTTGTTTCCAGAAACTCATCTTCTTGCAAGATAACATCCAAACTGAAATTCATGCCTCCTCAGTACTCCCATCACCCACTTGAATAGAGGAGAGATTAATGAAGCTTTTATTAGAAAAACAACTGATCTGGAAAACAGATCCAGGAGAGATAATTCAAAAATTATTGGATTTCTTGAAATCCATGCTCAAAAAAAGACATCATCTTTCAAGAAATTATTAAGAAAAACTGCCCTGATATTCTAGAACCAGAGGGTAAAATAGAAATTGAAAGAATCCACCAATCACCTCCTGAAGATCCCACAGTAACAGCAATTTTGTAAGATGATCAACTGTGAATGACTTAGCTATTCTGAGCAATACAATGATTCAAGACAACTCTGAAGACTTCTGAAAAATGTTATTCATCCAAAGAGAAAGAACTGATGGAATCTGAGTGCAGATGGAAGCATACTTTTTTACTTTATGTATTTTTCTTGGGTTTTTATTTTGCTCTATGTTTCCTTTTACAACATGACTAATATGGGAATATGCTTTGCATGATTACATGTGTATAACCTATATCAAATTGCCTTCTCAATGAGGGGAGTGGGAAGGGTTGGAGAGAATTTTAAAAATGAATGTTGAAAATTGTTTTTGCATGCAATCGGGAAAAATAAAATATTAAATTAAAAATATAAAAAATAAAAAAGATTATATTTATAACAGAAAGAATTTGGTATAATAGTTATCATGAGTTTGCTTTGGATGCTATAAGAAGGATGGATTTGTGAAGAGACAGCCTGAAAGACCAAAGAGAGGCTACTGTAATAGTCCAGGTGAGAAGCGATGAGATGCTAAACTAGAGCTGTCTTGTCAGAAGAGATAAGAGAACGTATATGAAAAACTCTAAGGAAGGACAGTGGATAAGACTTGGCAATTGGTTGGATATGGTGAACGAAGGAGAGGGAACAGTAGAGAAACATACCAATACTGGGCACCTGTGTTCCTGGAAGAATGGGGGAGCCCTGACCAGAAGTAGAAAAGTTGGTACAAGGGGGAAAGGCAAAGTTTAGGGAGGAATATAATGGATATGTTAAGTTTGAGATCCTTAAAGTATGAAAAGTACAAATGATATTGGAGTTATTGGACTAGAGCAAAGGAGAGATAGAAGGATCGATCATCTAGAACTGGGAGTCATCTACATAGAAATGATAGAAGGATCTGTGTGAGGGGAATTTTTCAGGAGAAAGAAGATGGCAAACAAAA
Organism: Vombatus ursinus; assembly: GCF_900497805.2. Taxonomy (NCBI): domain Eukaryota; kingdom Metazoa; phylum Chordata; class Mammalia; order Diprotodontia; family Vombatidae; genus Vombatus; species Vombatus ursinus. Next base: position 3,159,929 of record NW_020954808.1, read on the forward strand.
AGAGAAGACCTAGGATGGAACTCTGGGAGACAGCCAGACACAAAGGTCAAGATATTACATGCTGATTTTTTAAAAATGAGAGTCTGTCTATAAAAACAAAGAGGGACATTTAGTGACATTCGCTCACCCTCCTTTGTACCTGCTGCCTGGTCTGTTTTCAGTTCCATGAAGCAAGATGTTCCCATGCCAGGCACCCTCTGGTGTCTCTCTCCCTTCTCCTGCTTTCCTGCCTCCTTTCATGTGCTGTATCCCCTGCTCCCCACTTTAGATTGTGAGCTCCTTGAGAGCAGAGACTGTCATTCTTTTATTAATTGTACTCCCAATGCTTAGAACAGTGCCTGGCACATAGTAGGCACCTAATGTTTTTGGACTGGATAGCTTATTGAAAGGCGGAGGAGTAAAATGTAAGGATCTGGGATAATGTATGAGATCAGGGAGCATTTGAAGGCAACCTGGAAGTCAAAGTATAAGGAGGAATTGAGTCAAAGCTTTGAGACATCTGTAACCCCTTTCCTGCATCACAATTCTGCTATATTCTTCTTAAACATTTCAATCCAGTATTTCCCTATGATTTGCCTCCTTGTAGATCTCTAAAAGTTCATCTACATTTCTCAGGAAGGGCCCTTAGGAAATCCCACCTAATTCCAGGGATTCAGGGATCTGCTCCTCCCTCTGACCTCCAGCACCTGCCTCTTGTAGCCACAGAGGGATAAAACTAGTAGTGTGTTTGAGATAGCTCAAAATGGCTGGAGAGAGAGCTGATTGTTAAATTTTCATTGTGAGCCCTTAGAAATTACAAATCAGGGCTTGATTTACTGATGGATAAATGTTAATAATGCAGATTAAGCTTAAAAGTATCATGGGTCTGTTTTTGGGAGTGGTGGTGCAGGGGCAGAGCTGGTTATTAAATATTTACCAGCAGATCTCAGGACAAAGTTATTGCCTCCCAATAATGGTTATGGAAAAGACTGGACACTTCTAGAACTTAACACTGCCTGAAGTTCTGGATCAAAGAGGAAAGCAGGTAGGAGAGGAAAGGGTGGAGGAGAATCTAACTTCATCATCTCCCATGCCTCAGAGCCTATAGAGATCCTCAAGTTCCCCAAAGAGGCAAACAGTATTTTGAGGATGTGGGAGCTTCACCATCAATGAAAGTAAGTGGGAGCAAAAGGGATGCTGAAAAATCGTGGAATTCCTATCTCATGGAGAATACTTTATCAAGGACTACTGCAGGCCTAAATAATGAGGGCCCCTAAGAATTCCCACCTTGTTCAGAACTTAATTTGGAATGTGCTACCTCTCCTATGCTCTCTAGTGTTTTTCATAGGAATGGGTGCTGTATTTTGTCAAAAGCTTTTTCTGCATCTATTGAGATAATCATATGATTTCTGTTAATTTTGTTATTGATATGATGAATTATGCTGATTGTTTTCCTAATATTGAACCAGCCCTGCATTCCTGGTATAAATCCCACTTGGTTATAGTGTATTATCCTCGTGATAAATTGCTGTAATCTCTTGGCTAATATTTTATTTAAAATTTTTGCATCAATATTCACTAGGGAAATTGGTCTATAATTTTCTTTCTCTGTTTTGGCTCTTCCTGGTTTAAGTATCAGCACCATATTTGTATCATAAAAAGAATTTGGTAGGACTCCTTCTTTGACTATTTTCCCAAATGGTTTATATAACATTGGAATTAATTGTTCTTTAAATGTTTGGTAGAATTTGAATGTGATACACCTTGACAGAGACATGGACAGTTTCAGGTGAGCCTTCTCGGCCTCTTTTGAGCACATGACTATACCAAGAAGGTGGCAAGAGGGGAAGCAGGTTTTTTTTTTCTTTTCCAGGAGGATACTAGCTGCTCTTTAAACACAGCTAATGGTCTTATGCCCATGGCAGAAAGAGGAATATCTGACCTGGACAGAACCACAGAGGAATCCAGTGCAACCTATCCCTGCCCAAGAATGTTCTCTCCAATACCACCCCTGACACAGTCCTCCAATGACATCCTCATCCAGACTTTGTTTAAAGACCTCCAATGGCATAGTGGATAGAACACAGGCCCTGGAGTCAGGATAGACCTGAGTTCAAATCTGATCTCAGATATTTTTTAGTTATATGACCCTGGGTAAGTCACTTAACCTCAATTACCTCACCCCTCTGAAAAAAATTAAGACCTCCAATGAATGAGAGTCTCTTTCTCTTTAGGCTGCCTTTCTGCCCTTTGGTACAGCTGTAATTATGAGGAAATTTTCCTACAATGGAGGTGAAAGCTGCCCCATACTACTATTTCTAACCGTAAATCACCACGTCCATAGCTTATGTTATATGTTCCACATGCTCTTGCAATAATTAGTCTGCAGGACAATAGAAAGGCTTTTGGGTTCTGTTGGGTTTTAGGGAATTTCTTTTAGGTGAAAAGTTCAGAGTAAAGACACATTCCCTCTGAACTCCCAATTACAAAAAAAATCCCAATGTTTTGGCAAAGGTTGGGCCCTCTGCCTACCCTTATATTTGCATTATTCTCTAATTAACCTCTGACTTCTTTGTGACGAGGCAAGATATATTTTACTAGAGACATTTACATAACAAAACATCCAAATATATTATCATGTATGTGGATAGAGAGGGCAGCTAGGTGGCGCAGTGGATAGAGCACCGGCCCTGAAGTCAGGAGGACCTGAGTTCAAATCCAGCCTCAGACCAAACACTTGACACATACTAGCTGTGTGACCTTGGGCAAGTCACTTAACCCCAATTGCCTCACTAAAAAAAAAAAAAAAAAAAAGAGCACCAGGCCTGGAGGTGGGGAGACATGAATTCAAATCCAGCCTCAGACACTTACAAGCTGTGTGACCCTGGGCAAATCACTTAACCCTATTTTCCTCAGTTTCCTCATCTGCAAAATGAGCTGGAGAAGGAAATGGCAAACCACTGTAGTATCTTTGCCAAGAAAACCCTAAATGGGATCATGAAGAGTCAGACACGACTGGAAAATGTTTGAACAACGACAAACAACATGACATAGAAAAATAACTTGAAAAATTGATGCATCCATGCAATGAAAAACCAGGAATCCAAAGGATTAAAGGAGATTCACATTATTTACCTCCTGACAGAGACACAATGAACTTAAAATGCAAAGAGAACACAAGGAATGCATTCATTCTGGTCTGTGCAGGTTTGTGATGATAACTTGGTTTTCACTTTGGGAAGGGTTTGGGTTTTCTCTTTTCTTTTCTTTTTTGTTTTGTATTGTTCAATGAGGGAGGGGATAATAAATGGGGCAGATTTTATTTCAGTGACAGAATAAGAAGAAAATTATTTATAAAAATAAATTTATTTTATAAATATTTAAATTATATTAAATTTATATTTAAATTTAAATTATATAAAATTGTACTTATATTTTATAAATTTTACATTATAAATTTATTTATGATTATATTTATAATTAAATCATTTAATATGTTATTTATAAAATTTTATTTATTTATAACAATAAATATATTTGCTTAATGGAAAAGTAAACAAATAAATCCATCAAAATGAAGAGAAAATTAATTGATTTAGAAGAAACCAATGAAGTGATTGGTTTGTTCAAATCAAAGTATTTTTAAGAAGCAGGACAAAGAGAGTTAGAAACTTGACCTCCAGGGACACAGAATGCCAGCGGGAATTTGGAGTTGGGGCACGCGAACGTTCTAGCCTCTCATTCTCCTCCCCCCGTCTTTGGCACTTGACTCCTATCAGCTTGGCAAGAGGACCAATAAAGAAGGGTAAGCCATCTTCCAGTATGGTAGGAGCTGTGATTTTGTGTATACTGGGGCAGAAGGACAGTGAGGGAAGTTGAGGGAGATGGAAGAGACAGCACTAGTGAGCTCAGGAAGTGCAGCAGCCCATGGGTCTGGAGTCTGTGCAGAGCTAAGGTGCTGGGTACTACCTTGTCATGAGGATGGATTGGAGGAGCAACTGGAGTCTTGTGGAGTGAGAATGTCCTCTATGACCTCTTGTGGGGAGGCCAGAGAGGTTGAGAAGTTGATGATGCTGAGGTGGGCTATGATGCTAGGGTGTTTGGTAAAGAGCTGGAAACTAGCTGGGGGACTCCTGGTCTCTACCTCCCACCCCAAGGCCTGGACGTGGCTCAGGACCCAGATAGGTGCCAGCTGTTCCAATATGGTCCCAATCCTAGGTAGAGCAGGGAATTCTTGAGGAAAAAACTCTCTCTAATAAGGGGGTTCTTCCTCAAAATTGTAAGCAACCATCTTTGGGATGACCAGACCAGTGGTTCCTGGGGACAGAGTGGTCCCATAGTATATGCTCTGCTGTCACTGGGGTAGATCATTAGGCTCTTGGAAGCACACATGCTCATATTGGAGCAGCTATATTGATGCCCTTTCCCCTCCCACACTTCCTCCTTCCCTCCCTTCTCCCTCAATTGATTTCTCTATGTCACTGGCTCTTCCCCCAGCTCCGTTTCTCTCTCCCTACTTCCATTCCTTCCTCTTTCTCCCTCTTCTCTGTGCACTGTTACATTATACTTTCTTTACCTGCCAACTGGTTCCCTTCACCACTTCTGATTTACCTTGCCTTGTCAACTCCCCTCTCTTGGGGATCACTCCTGGCCTCCTTACCCCATGTCCCTTTTCATGTCATTCTTTTTCCTTCAATCTTCTCTCACTGAAGCTAGAAATAATATCTCAACCCGGAAATTATTCACCTTCCTCATCTCAAAATCTCCCTTATTTCTTCAGTTTCAATCCTACCTTCTGCCGGAGGCCTTTCATGGTTCTTCCAGCTCTCAATGCCTTCCCCTTTCATTGCCTTTCTTCTAGTCTCCCTCAATCTTGTATGTATGAGGCTGATTTCTACGCTGTCTCCCCAGTGTGAGGGCAGGACTAGCTTTTGTGTTTGTTGGTATCCCCAGTGACTAGTAAATAAGCACAGTAAGCATGTATGAAATGCTTGTTGATGGAGTGCCTGGAGGCTGGTGGAAGAGTCAGAGCTACTGGCTGTATTTAATTTCTAAGAACCTGCTGGCATGCACACACACACACACACACACACACATGCGCACATATACGTTCACATACACATGCACACACACAGACACACACATGCATATACACACACAGATTAGAATTCATTCCATGGTGGCAAATCTCACCAAAGAAGCTAAAGAGAAGATAAATGAATGGGAATGAAAATATAAAGAAGTGAAGGAAAGTTTTTTTAAAAAACGGAGAAGCAAAAAACAGTAACATTGAAAGAAAACGTGATTTTCACACAAGTAAAACCTAATCATCTTTTAGACACAATGGGTAGAGACTACTTGAAATTACAGGTTCCATTCCAGAGATCAATCTGGAACTATGCCCAAAAGGCACACCCTGGTGCAAAACTCTGCATATCCTTTGCCCCAACAGTAGCACTACTAAGACTGTATCCCAAAGAGATTTTTTTTAAAAAGGACCCACATGTACAAAAATATTTATAGCAGCTCTTTTTGTGGTGGCAAAGAATTGGAAATTGAGGGGATGCCCATTGATTAAGGAATGACTGAACAAGTTGCAGTATATGATTCTGTTGGAATATTACTGTGCTATAAGAAATGAGGAGCAGGATGATTTCAGAAAAACTGAGAAAGACTTACATGAACTGATGCAAAATGAAGTGAACAGAAGGAGCACACTGTACAGAGTAATAGCAATATTGTATGTGATCAACTGTGAATTCTTTAGCTATTCTCATCAATACAATAATCCAAGACAATTGCGAAGGGCTCATGATGAAAAATGCTATCTGCCTCCAGAGAAAGAACTGATGGAGCTTGAATGAAGATCGAGACATACTTTTTCAAACTTTATTTTTTGTTTGTTTTTGTTCTGTGTTTTCTTTTACAATGTGACTAATATGAAAAATATGTTTTGTATAACAGAACATGTATAACCTATGTCAAGTTGCTTACCCTCTCAAGGAGGGGGGAGGGAAGGGAAGGAGAGGAAGAATTAGGAACTCAACTTTTTAAAAAGCAAATGTTAAAAATTTTTTCTATGTAATTGAACAAAAATTAAAATATTTAAATCGGGAAAAAATGTATAGGTTTCCCAGAAGAACATCACAAGACAAATAATCCTGAATGCCATAATGTCAGAAGTAATCCAAGAAAATTGCCCGGAATTTCTTAGCATGAAAAACAAAGTGCCAGTTACAAGAATTCACTGATTGCCCCCCAAAGATTAATGATAGTAGGGACAATAGAAGGGGCAATCTTCTGTAGAAGACATGATGGAATGGGATCCCTTGTGCATAAAAGGAGCTAGCCTTGGCAAGGAGAAGGGTGAATTCCTTGTGTGAGGGGTAAAAGAGGAAATAGTGGCATTGGACAGTGAAGTGAGATGAAGAAGAGGGATAAGAGAAAGCTCTTGGCAAATGGATTCAATTTTAAAAAATGAAATATGAGGCAAGATTCTTTGCTGGGAGGATAAGGGGTAGGGAGAGCCATTGGAGGCTTGAAGAAGTAAGAAAAGGTTTAGAAAAGGTGCTGTGGGACCTGGTCAACAGTTTTATGATTTGCTCCAGTTTCATTCAGCAGTACATGGATAGGCATGAGCATAGCAGATATTGGGACTAATCCAAGGATGAGGCTTAGCAGGGCTAGATCAGCAATATGAAAAAGAAGCAAGAGACTTGAGAGAAGAGGACATTGTTGAGCTGGGCTGACTCACCAATGAGTCAAGATGAGAAACTGAGGAGAGTGTGGACAGTGCAGGAGTGATCATCTAGGAAAGAGTTCAGGGGTGGAGGAATTGGCAGTGAGCATCAAGAAAAGGGTTTGGGATTGCAAGGCAGAGGGAGAGGTGGAATGACAACAGACTGGGATCAGATAAAGGAATTTCAGAGTTCACAAACATAAAAGTGGAATACACAAGATCAAAGGTGTGACCATCTCTGTGTGTAGCTCAAGTGGTGTGGAGAAGGTCATGGGAAAAGAACAAGCTGAAAAAGTAGGAGGTGACGGCGTTTTGGGGAGTACCAAATACAAGCTGAGTGGAGATGCAACGCTGAGTACGTGGAAGAACCAGAACAGTTTAATTGGAGTGTGATTGACCAAGGACAAGGTGGGACAAGTGATTCAAGAAAAGAACAGAACTTTTCCAATAAGTAATGATTGAGAAGAGTATACCTAATACATAAGGAAGATGGTGGAAGAATGGAAAGTCAGAGTGAGGATAAACAAGAAAGTCTTGCATCTTCAGGCAATGAGAAAGTTGGAACGATAAAATATTTTTATCATATGAAAGAATTTTGGGGGGCAGAGCCAAGATGGCAGAGTGAAAGCAGTGACTGTCTTGAGCTCTCTCCCAAACCCCTCCAAATACCTGTAAAAAAAATGACTCTAAACAAATTCTAAAGCAGCAGAACCCACAAGAAGACAGAGTGGAACAAATTTACAACCCAAAACAGCCTGGATGGTTGATCAGAAAGGTATATTGCACCTGGCAGGGAGAGGAGCACAGTTCGGCATGGGCGCACAGGCCGCAGTGACCCTGGAGCAGGCCCCATAGGACTGAATCGCAGGCAGCTGTGGCGGTTTCCAGACTTCTCAACCCATAAACGCCAAAGACAACTTGGAAGGTCAGTGGGAAAGGTCTGTGACTATGGTGAGAGAGAAGCTAGGTCTCAGTCATAAGTCCTGAGTGCTGCCTGAGGCAGCAGCTGCCTCCTGAGCTTCCGATCGAGTGGCTAATCAGAGGGGGATTGCAGGGATCTCTTAGCCAGTGCTGAGGCAGGAATCTCTTGCTTTGCCTGTGCTTGGATCTGGGTCACAGTTCTGAGGGGTGGTTCAAGAGCGAGGAGGAGTGCTGGCAGAGTGGAGTTTGTTGTGGCGGTGGAGAGGAAATACCTCGCCCCTAATCATACCACCTTGGAAGAACTGAAAATTTACGGGTCCTTACAAGTATCTCTGAAAACAGCTGTACAAACCCCGAACCAGTACATTCTCCACATTGGAAGCAGACTCTTACCTTAACAAAGAGTTTAAAACTCAAGTAATTGGCCAGGATCATGAGTAAGCAGTGTAAAAAGAGTCAGACTATATTATCTTACTTTGGTGACAAAGAAGATCAAAACATACAACCCGAAGAAGACAACAAAGTCAAAGCTCCTACATCCAAAGCCTCCAAGAAAAATATGAATCAGTCCCAGGCCTTGGAAGAGCTCAAAAGGGATTTTGAGAAGCAAGTAAGAGAAGCAGAGGAAAAACTGGGAAGAGAAATGAGAGTGATGCAAGAAAATCATGAAAAACAAGTCAACAGCTTGCTAAAGGAGACCCAAAAAAATACTGAAGAAAATAACACCTTAAAAAATAGCTTAACCCAAATGGCAAAAGAGGTCCAAAAAGCCAATGAGGAGAAGAATGCCCTAAAAAGCAAAATTGGCAAAATGGAAAAGGAAGTCCAAGAGATTACTGAAGAAAATATTTCCTTAAAAATTAGAAAAGAGCAATTGGAAGCTAGTGACTTTATGAGAAATCAAGACACTGTAAAACAAATCCAAAAGAATGAAAAATTAGAAAAAAATGTGAAATATCTCATTGGAAAAACAACTGACCTGGAAAATAGATCCAGGAGGGAGAATTTAAAAATTATTGGACTATCTGAAAGCCATGATCAAAAAAAGAGCCTAGACATCATCTTTCAAGAAATTATCAAGGAAAGCTGCCCTGCCCTGATATTTTAGAACCAGAGGACAAAATAGAAATTGAAAGAATCCACCGATCTCCTCCCAAAAGAGATCCCCAAAGGAAAACTCCTAGGAATATTGTAGCCAAATTCCAGAGTTCCCAGGTCAAGGAAAAAATATTACAAGCAGCCAGAAAGAAACAATTCAAATATCGGGGAAACACAATCAGGATAACACAACATTTAGCAGCTTCTACATTAAGGGACTGCAGGGCATGGAAAATAATACTCTGGAGGGCAAAGGAACAATCACCTATCCAGAAAAACTGAGTATAATCTGCCAGGGGAAAAAAATGGTCATTCAGTGAAATAGAGGACTTTCAAGCATTCTTGATGAAAAGACCAGAGCTGAATAGAAAATTTGACTTTCAAATACAAGACTCAAGTGGACCATGAAGAGGTAAACAGGAAAGAGAAATTATAAGAGACTTATTAAGGTCGAACTGTTTATATTCCTGCATGAATAGATGATATTTGTAACTCATGAGACCTTTGTCAGTATTTGGGTAGTTGGAGGGAAAAAATTATATGTATATGTATACATAAATAGATAGGTAGATAGAGGGCACAGGGTGAGTTGAAGATGAAGGGGTCATATCTGGAGAATAAAATTAAGAGGTGAGAGGATTTTACTAGGAGAAGGAGAAAAGGAGAGGTAGAATGGGGTAAATTATCTCATAAAAAAAAGAAAAGAAAAGGCTCTTACAGTAGAGGGAAAAAGGGGGAAGGTGAGAGGGAATGAGTGAATCTTATTCTCATAAGATTTGACTTACGAAGGGAATAACATACACACTCAATTGGGTATGATAATCTGCCTTACCCTACAGGAAAATAGGGGGGGACAGGGGACAAGAGAATAGGGGGATGATAGAGAGGAGGGCAGATTGGGAAAGGGGGTAATCAGAAGCAAATACTTCTGAGGAGGGACAGGGTCAAAAGAAAGAATAGAATAAATGGGGGGCAGGATAGGATTAAGGGAAATAGAGTTAGTTTTTCACCGCATGTCTACTATGGAAGTGTTTTAAGTAACTGCACATGTATAACCTATATTGAGTTGCTTGCCTTTTCAATGAGAGTGGGTGGGGAGGGAGAAAGGGAGAAATTTTAGAACCCAAAGTTTTAAAAACACATGTTTAAAAAAATGTTTTCACATGCAGCTGGGAAATAGGAAATACAGGAAATGGGGTACAGAAATTTATCCTGCCCTACAGGAAAATAGAAGGGAAAGGGGATAAGAGAAGGGGGGGAGAGATAGAAGGGAAGGCAGACTAGGGGAGGGGGTATTCAGAATGCATGCCATCTTGGGGTGGGGGGAGGGGTGAGATGGGGTGAAAATTTGGAACTCAAAATCTTGTGGAAGTAAATGTTGAAAACTAAAAATAAATAAATTTGTTAATAGAAAAATAAAATAAAAAAAGAAAGAATTTTGGATTACATGGAAAATTGATTTCACTTTCTCCATGTGTCACAATAAAGAAGAAAATATCAGAAGCCAAGTCAAATGTAGAAATTAAATCAATAAATACGAACAGTTTGAATTCTAACATTCAATGAATAGTTACAGAATGGCTCAAAAAGTATTTTTAAAAATCATTGTTAATTACACAAAACACATTTAATGCAAACATAAATTTCTGAACAGCTAGTTAGTACAGTGTATAGTACACTGGGGTTAGAATCAGTAAGACCTGAATTCAAATCCTGCCTCACATACTTACTAACTGTGACCTGGGAAAGTCAATTAATCTCTCTTATCCTGTTTTCTTTTCTATAACATGAGGTTGAACAATCATGGCTAAGGTCTCTTTCAGTTCTAGAATCATGTGACCTCAACTTAATTAGACAGGGCTTGGCTTTCTCACATTAATCCTGTGAGGTTAAGATTTGAATTGTCTGAGAAAACTTATTGACATTTTTTTTAATACTTCTATGAATTCTCTGTAACAGGGTTTGGCAAACATTTTCTGTCAAGGACTAGATACTTTGTGAGGCAAAAGGCAAAATCAAGGATATTATGTGTGTATTTATATAACAAGAGAGAAAAAAATTTCCTCAAATTTTTATTGATGAAATTCAAAATGTAACAACAGGTACTTTTTTTTGTAGGCCCACTATTCTTTTTTTTTTTTCAGTATAACATTTTGCTTAATAGGGGTTCAAAGTTAGTATTCCCTATCATCGAAATCAATTTCACATTTTTATCTGTTAATGCTTATCTGTCATGAGATTATGAATTTCACCTTTAAAAATGTTCTTTCACACAGATTTTTACCAAATACTAATATCAATCCACGAGCACATGACTTTAATTGAACATATACATTACTTGGAAGGCCTTTATGGAATTCTATTAGATTCTTCTCTTGATATTTGCCTGTCATCATATCATTTCTTTGCAGATTAATCACTTCTAATTGAAGGGCAGGTAGAAGTTCAATTGTCCGGTTGAATGGATTTTGAAATAAGGATCTTTTTTTTTGCACTTGCTTTAAGATCTGAAAAATACTGCTAGAACTGTAGTTTGAGCTCAAAAAATATATCCACTTCAAATTTGTGTGGGAATAAAGATCTTGCTCCTTATTTTAACTTCTGACAGCATGGAAAGTATAAAAAGCAGCTTGACATCATTTGAGATTCAAACAATGTCATCGAACTGACTTTATCACAGTATGTTTCACATGTAAGCACTGTTTTGTCTTGCAATTTTAGGTTGAAAGCATTATCAAGTCTGATGTAAAAGCTATTTCCCAAAGCCATCCAGCGTTTTATAATAGCAGTTGAGGGAGGTTCTTTTTGTATAGAAAAATTTCAATCTTAGTCCCAAGCTCAAAAAATTATAATAAAACTTTTCTCTTTTCTTCTTCTCTTGTTTTGACATGATGGGTATGCACTGGCAATAAAAAAAAATTTCATAGTATGGTGATATCCATGACACTCAAAATACTGTTGAGTTATAACTGTCACTGAGATTTCTGGGGCACTCAGCAACAGTGGGAAGAAATGGGAGTGCTAGATACAGTTTGTCACAACTACTCAATTCTGCCGTGTTACAGAAAATGCAGCCATGGACAACACATAAATGAATGAATGTGGCTGTTTTCCAATAAAGTTTTATTCTCCAGTGCTTTATAAGTACTAAGTCTTGACCAGATACTTTCCCACATTCATTTTATTTATAAAACATCTCTATATGAATCATTACAGTTATGAGCTGAGACTGAAATCTTTCCCCAATATAGTATATTTATAAAACTCTCTCTTGTGAATCTTTTGCTGTCAAATAAGTCTTATGTTCTGAGTGAATCTTTTTCCAAATTCCTTATCTCCAATAGTATTTCCATGCAGGAATTCCTTCCAGGCATTTCTGAGGAAATTTGTGTATCTTTTTTTTCTGAATCCCATGAAAAATCACTTGAGAAATTGGGGGAAAAGGTATTGTGACTCTCCTTCAAGAATAACATGGAGGTATCTGGTTCTGAGGAACCCAATGACTGAATGTTAATGTAGACATATCTGGAAAGTAGAATAGAAGCACATACACAGGAGAGAAGCTTTCATGATCTAATAACTCAGTCTTGCTTGTAACTCTTGCCATATTAAAATGTGTGTTCATGGCCCTGTCTGATGCTAATAGGGAGTCACTCTTGAATAGAAAAATAAAAATGAGTAACTTTCTATCTATATTATATTTTATCCAAATCTTGTGAGCAGTGTTCCAAGAAATCACTTTTGGAAGTGAAAGTAAGTCCTTAAGGTGGTAATTTTGACATATGACACACATCTGGGTAGATGATCTGAATGCTACATTATCCAAATACTACCCAATAATATTCACTGACATTATCTAGGGTTTTAATATTTGCTACAAGCCACAGATATTTTATAAATATTAAACTTAACATTTCTTATTTATGAAGCAGTTTTAAGATTCATAATGATGAATAAAGAGAATGAAGAATGTTGAATATATTTTAAGAAAGATAAATAAAATCAGTAAACTCATTGCCAGATATTTTAAATCATGGTCCCAATATATTGGTTCATAATAGTAATTACCTATGCAATTTATTATATCAGGTTTTTATAGAAAAAAATCTGAAACTTTTAGTATAACCATATCAAAGAAAAATGATTCACTTTATTACTATGATCACTCATTATTTTAAAACATGAAATGTTATGGAAAATACCAAATAACTTATGATTCCATGAATTCCCCGGTATTCAGATTTCTCATTCTGAAATTCCCAAAATTAATAACTCTTGGGAATTTGGTAACTATATTCTCTAGCATGAATCCTCTGCTATAGAATAAGACTTTACCTCTAAAAGAATGTTTCCCCACATTTATTCCTTTCTGAAGGAATATTATCAAATAACATGTGAAGAGTTATAGAACACTTTGCCACACTGATTGCCTTTCTAAGACTTCTCTCCAGTATGAATCCGCTGGTGCCGAACCAGGGAAGAGTTTATGAAGAAAGGTTTCCCACATTCATTACATTTATAAGGTGTCTCTCCAGTATGAATTCTCTGGTGCTTATCTAGGTTTGAGCTTTGAATGAACGCTTTCCCACATTCATTACATTTATAAGGCTTTTCTCTAATATGTGTCCTCTGATGTAGGATCATGTGAGACTTTCGAATGAAGGCTTTCCCACATTCATTACATTTATAAGGCTTTTCTCCAATATGAATCATCTGATGTCGAATAAGATTTGAACTCTGAATGAAAGTTTTCCCACACTCATCACATTTGTAAGGTTTCTCTCCAGTGTGATTCTTCTGATGTCGAATAAGTCTTGACTTGCGAGTGAAGGCTTTCCCACATTCATTACATTTATAAAGCTTCTCTCCAGTATGAATCATCTGGTGTCGAATAAGATTCGAACTCTGATTGAAGGTTTTCCCACATTCATTACATTTATAAGGCTTCTCTCCAGTATGAATCTTTTGATGTCGATTAAGTCTTGAGATGCAAGTAAATGCTCTCTCACATTCATTACATTTAAAGAGTTTCTCTCCAGTAGGGATCTTCTTATGTTCTGTAAGGTTTGAGCATTGACTGAAGGCTTTCCCAAATTCGTTACATTTATAAGGCGTCTCTGCGATATGAATCATCTGATGCATAACTCGGTTTGAGCTCTGAATGAAGGCTTTCCCACATTTGTTCCACTTATAATGCTTTTCTCGAGCATGAACCATCTTATGCCTAACAAGCTTTGAGCTCTGAATGAAGGCTTTCCCACATTCATTACATGTATAAGGCTTCTCTCCAGTATGAATCACCTGATGTCGAATAAGATTTGAGCTCTGAATGAACGTTTTCCCACATTCATTACATTTGTAAGGTTTCTCCCCAGTATGAATCTTCTGATGTCTAATAAGTCTTGACTTGCGAGTGAATACTTTCCCACATTCATTACATTTATAAGGCTTCTCTCCAGTATGAATCTTTTGATGTCGAGTAAGATTTGAGCTCTGAATGAAAGCTTTTCCACACTCATCACATATGTAAGGCTTCTCTTCCATATGAATCTTCTGATGTCGAATAAGTCTTGAATTGCGGGTGAATGCTTTTCCACATTTATTACATTTAAAAAGCTTCTCTCCAGTATGAACCATCTGGTGTCGAATAAGATTTGAGCTCTGAATGAAAGTTTTACCACATTCATTACATTTATAAGGCTTCTCTCCAGTATGAATCTTCTGATGCCGATTAAGTCTTGAGATGCAAGTGAATGCTCTCTCACATTCCTTACATTTAAAAGGCTTCTCTCCAGTAGGGATCTTCTTATGTTCTGTAAGGTTTGAGTGTTGACTGAAGGCTTTACCACATTCACTATATTTATGACAGTTGTCTCCAGGATGAATCTGTTGAGGTTTAGTCATTTTTCTCACATTACTTCCCAGCTTTACCTGCTGCCTTTTTTTCTGACTCTCACTTTTCCCAATTACCGTAAAAGTAGAATAGCAAAGATCAGCCCATATGAGTTTTTCTATTTTTACCCCATGGGATGATTCTTCTCCTGTAATGTTTTCTTTTGGAGTTGCCTTTGTGGTCTCATTCCTTAACTCCATATCTGGAAAAAAGATTAATATAAAATATGAATGTTCCCATTTCTCTGAGCTTGGAGAAAGGAAACTGGGGGGTGAGTTGATGCATACAGCTGTGGATGTTGCTGACAGAAAGGAAGCATATGATGTGGAGCAATCTCATATCTATCTTGATGTCTGTGGAGAAAATGGTCAGAAACTTGGAGAAGTGGTGAGGAAACAACTGAAGACTTGAGATGGGGATTCCCTATGCATAAACTGAGCATAGAGGGTGAATAAACCACTGAAGAAGACTGGAAGATGAGGTATTCGGAACAGTAGATTAGAATAAGGTAAGTCCCTTGTCTTTGATTCATAAGAGGTAAGAAAATAGTTAAAGCACAAAAGATGAGGAGAAGAGGAAATATCCAAAGAAGAGTAAGGATCAGAAAAATCACCCAGCAACAGCACTCAGTCTTCATCACCTCAAGACTTAGGGCAGCATTGTATAAGAGAAAGTCACTTGGATTTTGAATCAGAAGGTCTGGGTTCAAATCTCAGACCTATTATTTACTACTTTGGGCAAATCACCTTGGGTAAATCACTTTCTCTTTCTTGGCTTAAGTCTTCTCACATGCAAAATCACATTGTTAGGCCAGAATCTCTTAATATACTTCTTTGCAGGTTTGACCTATTGATCCTAATTCATTATAATAAGTATATGGGACAGGTTTATGGGTCTTTAAGGTTTTCCCATTTTTTCCTCGTTATTTGATCATAACAACCCTGTGATGAAGGTACTATAGGCATTTTATATCTATTTTATACATGAGGAACTGAGTGAGATGTGCAGAGTTGTATCTTATGGTAAAAAAAGTAAATAAATACTTATGTGGTACTTTCTATGTACAAAGCAATTCCCCTACACCAATCTTGGGGTAGGTAGGTCTTTATTATCCTCCTCTTCATATATATGTATATACATATAGATGTGTGTGCGTATATGTGTATACACACACACACACACACACACACACACACATATATATCACATCTCCTGATGCCAAGTAAGATTTGAGCTCTAAATGAATATTTTCCCACATTCCTTACATTTATAAGGCTTCTTTCCAATATGAATTTTCTGATGTTGAATAAATGTGTGTATATGTATAAAACAGAGATATCTGCTCTAGCCTATAACTGTTTTCACCCATCAATTTATGGATTTGTGGGAAATAAAAAAAAAGAATATGAAAATACTGCCCCCAAAGATATACGAAACAGAATATTTCCCATGAATCATTCTGTCTCTGTAGGTTCTTATGGCATTCAACCTTCCTGAACAAACATCCCTATGACTCGGGTGAAAAAATAGGGAGAGCCATTCTGGAGCAGCAAGGAATACAGCAATGTTTCTGGTAGTCAGGTTGCCTACTGGAGTTCCAAAGGGGAGAGTATAGGGAGAAAAGAGATGGCCCAGGGTAGAACCCTATGTGATCATGTGGGTTAGTTGTAGTAACATCAATTAAGATTGTAGAAAAGACTGAGAAGAAGTGAAGAGGCAAATAGCAGGACAACTACATTCATTTCTTGGGGCCCAAGGAAATTATGTCTATGAAGAGATTAAAGTCAACCATGGCAAATGCTGCAGAGACATGAGAAAAGAATGAAGACTGAGGAAAGACCACTAGATTTGGCAGTTAAGAGATCATTGGTCAGATGGGAAAGTTACCAACAACTGAAACAAGCTTCACTTGAGCCAGAAGAATAGAAGACAAATTTCAGGGGCTTCAGAAGAGTGAGAGGAAAGGAAGTGGAGGCTCCAAGTACAGAGGCATATTCAAGGGATTTAACTGATAAGGGAAGGAGATATATAAGGTGATAAGCAGTGGGATGGTAGCATCAAGTGAGATGGTTTTTGTTTGTTTAAAGGATGAGGGAAGCATGGGCTTATTTGTAAACATAGTCTTGGAATGAACCAGTAAATAGGGAGAAACTGGAAATTAAGGAGTGGCAATGGTAGCAAGGTCAATCTGCTGGAACCATCAAGAGGGCAAGGGATGAAAGGTACTTGTAAAAGGGCAAGGAGACCCAATTCTTCTGAGACTGGAGGACAAGGAGAGATCCTAGGAGATGAAATCAGGGGAGTGGGAGATGAAGAAAAGATAGGAGAGGGAACTCTTGGCAAAGAGCCTCAATTTGGGGGGTGAAGTATAAGGTGAGGTTCTCTACTGAGGGTGTTGGAAGTGGGGTGCTGTGGAGGAGGGGCAGGGGAGAGAGCAGGTTTGGACCAGTAGCTGAGGTAAGGGGAATAGAAAATAGGCTAGGGAGGATGCTATGGTAGAAATATCTACCAGGGTCCCCTTCTACTCTACTCCCCCTCCCATGTGGACTAGACTAATTCTTTTCCTTTAAAGGTATTAAAACTGTCTTCAGGGCTCACACTGACTCAAGGAAGTAAGGAAGGCATTCCTGGTTGCCTAAGTACAAGAAACCAGAAGAAGCACCAGCTTCTCTCTGAGGTTTGACCGGGGTACCCAGGGGAAGATGCACACAATTAATGCTGTGGTAATGAAGGGTCCTCACTGAATATTCTTGTTGAACATCCTTCCCCAGCTCTCCTTTTGTCTCATTTTGTCAACACTTTGTGATTTCCAGGTTCCTGGGTAAAGGGTGCCATTGAGGCAAGAGCGATTTCCTATGGGAGATGATGACCACTGATAGGCCAGATGGGGAGAGAGCCCTCACGAGCTGGGGACCCTGTAGAAGTCTCAGAGCCTGGGTGCCTCCTGGTTCCTCCAGCTCTCATTAGGAGCGGGTGTTCAGAGCTCCTATTGCCAATTCTTTCAAGTCAATTCCTCACACAAGGATTGAGGATCTACTTTCTGCAGATCTAGGAACAGCAGAGATCCTGCCCTCCAGGAGCTCACACCTCACCACCCTTGGACCCAAAGCAAATTAACTCAAGAACCGAATGTCACTTCTCCCTGAGGACTCACCATCGTGGTCAGGGCTTCTTGGCTTCTCCACTGGAATTCTTGTGCCTCTGACCCTCAGTTCTCTCCTGGGCTGTTGCCTTCTGGGTTTGGGAAGCTAGTCTCCAGGCTCAAGTTGCCTCTAAATTTCCAACCTGGGGGTTCCCAGCCCCAACTCCTCCTCCAGGCACCCAGGTTAAAATTCTCTTCCCCCAAGTCTGGTTCACAGCAGCTAAGAGACCACGGGTGGAGGGTCCATGCTCTCAGAGATCTACACCCTCTGGGTCTAATTAAAGGATCAAGGCGGGGTTAAGAACCTGGCCTAGATATTTTCAAATTGTCTTCTCCACGAGAATGTATTCTCCTTTAGGACTGGGATAGCTCACCAGAGGCAGCTGGTGGCTGTGGATAGAGGGCTAGGTCTGGAGGCAGGAACACCTGAATTCAAATGTGTCCTCAGATACTTACTAGCTATGTGATCCTGGGCAAGTCACTTAACCTCTGTCTGCCTCAGTTTCCTCAACTGTAAAATGGGGGCTAAACAAGATATTTATTAAAAGCACTTAGCACAGTACCTGGCACATAGTAACCTCTATGTTTTTTCCTCCCTCCTTTCTTTTTTCCTCTCTCTGTAATCCCAGCTCTTAGCACAGGGCTCTGCAAGTAAAAAACACATACTTATTTACTGGCTGAGTGACTACCTCATGGAGCCTCACATCCCCAGACTCTTTCTTATCTTGTCTGCAATTAGTCTTAGAAGTAGGGCTTTACCAGAAAGAGGCCCTTTGGAGAAAGAGGTAAGACGCAGATTTCCTCTCTTTGCAAGGAAAACTTCCTCACAATTTGGACCGTGCCAAAGTGCCTGGGGCAGCGCCAGAAGGGAGGGACTCTAACTGGAGGTCTTCATACCAAGGCTGGGTGACAACCACATGGAAACATAGTGGAGGACATTCTGGGGTAAGGATGGTTTGGACTAGATGCCTCTGAGGTCAGGTTCAGCTGGGAGATTCTGGGTCTGTGCCTCTTTCTGCCATGGCCAGGAACTGTAAGCTGTGCTCAAAGGACAGCCTTGCTCCCTCCTGAAAGAGAAAGAAAAGGGGCTGAAGGATGGTTTCTACCCTTTCTCTTTTTTCAGTGCAGCCCTATATCCAGGGGGAGCCTGAGAAGGTTCTGTTATTATAAATTTCTAATTTCTAATGTCATATATGTCTTCTTTGTACATTGTTGCTTGCATATGTGGTCTCCACATTACACTGTGAGCCCCTTGAGAGCAGGGACTGCCTTTCCTTTCCTTCCATCGCCTAATGTTTGACAAAATGCCTAGCTCACAAAAGGTGCTTAATAAATGTTTATTGACTGATTGTTTCACCTCTCAGCTATCTCTTTCAGGAGGAGTGAACTTTCACTGATCAGATTAATTCCTGAGCAAAGTGCAAAGCCCCAGTTCCCCTACTGCTGGGGACTCTTTTCTTTCTTTGATGAAGTTGCCTTCTCTGTGGCTGAGGTCCTCTTTCAGGGCCCTTCTCCTTGTTCCATTGACTCTTATTGATGGTAGATTGTCCAGATTCTCAAGATGGCATTTGCTCCCTCTGGGAATCTGGGTCAAGAGACTCAGAGATCATGGGAGATGATCTCCTTCACTCCCTTCTTCTCCTACCCCTTTCTGCCTGGGTCGAGAGATTCAGGGAGCCTCAGGCTTCACCAGGGCACATGCTAGGGACAAGAACTTTATCCAACTATGGCTCCAGGATGGAGGTGCTGGGGTTCACAGAGAGGAGATCCCTGAATCACTAGCATTGAGGGGTCTCATAAGTGCCCTGCCTAAGAAGGTTAGGATGGGGAGAGAGGGAGAGGGACTTTAATGCACCTAGAACCCAGCAAGGAAACATTGATGATGGGGAATGATTTGACAGAAATGTTTAAGAAGGGAGAGAATGAAGGAGAAGTTGAGGAACAGGAAAGAGCACACAGATGTCAGTAAGGTTCTACTCAACCTCTGTCCACTGGCTCTCTCCCTGCAGACATGCCCTGATCTCTCACATTCTCCAAAACTTGACCCCACCACCTCATTAAGGGTGGCCTCACAATCTTTCATCTCTCCTCCTTTTTCTTGCCAAATTTTTTTGGGGAAAAAACTGTCCACATTCATTGCCTCCAGTTTTTCACCTATCCCTCACTTCTCAGTATCTTGCAATTTGGTTTCATACCCAACACTGAATTGAAACTGCTTTATCTGGATCACCAAAGATCGATTGTTTTTCAAAATCCAAAAGCCTCTTCCCAGGCCTCATTCTGCTGGGACTTTTTTTTTTTTATCTTTGACCAATTCTGATTGCCCTCTTCTGTACTACCCCACTGTTCTTATTCAGTTTTGACAACACTGCCCTCCTCTGCTGTTTCTACTACCTGTGTGTCCATTGCTTCTCAGTAACCTTTTATCCCTAATATCTATGTATCACCTACCAATTATGATTTTCCTTCAAGGAGCTGTCCAAAGTCATCTTCTTTCTTTTTTCTCTTTCTTCTTTCTAATTAGCTGTCATGGCTTCATTTATCGTCTCTAAGAAGATCACTGTATCCAGCCCCAGTCTTTGTCCTGAGGTCCAGTCCCAAATTACCAATTGCCAATTGGATATTTTGAAGTAAATGTCCTCTAGGCATCGAAAACCCAACACATTGAAGACACAGCTCATGATCTAAACCCACATCCTCCTCCTAACTTGAGGGCACCATCATCCCTCTGGTCACACAGGTTTCCTTCCAACCTCAGCATAAGTTTTAGTTCCTTCTCTCCTTCCTTCATTTTATATATAATTGTTGCTCAGTCTTATGTCTTTTACCTCCTCAATACCTCTCCTACCTTTCTCCTTTTCTCCATTCTCATGAAAATCCCCCTCATTCAAACCCTTATCACCTCTTACCTGGACTATTGCAGTAACTTCTCCAATGGCTTTTCCACCATCCAGTCCCTTCCTTCTTCAATTCTTCCTACACCTAGCTGATAAAGTGATGTTTCTAAGACCAATTTATTTCAACTATAACTTAAAAAATAAATTTCAATTCATTTGATCAATTTCATCCCCCTGTTCAAGAAGCTTCATTCCCTTTAGGATGAAATGGTATCTCATCTATTTGTCATCTAAAGCCCCCCACATGGAGCCAGGCTGTGCTGGTAAGCTTTGAACAACTGGTACTTCCAAAAATAAAGTGTGGCAATGAACACTTCAGTTTTATCAGCATCATTAATACTTTCTTAAACCTAGACAATCAATGAAACAATACCCCGAGCCCCAGTTTGTACCATTTGTCAGTTTCTGGGGTGTACAAGTGAACACACTGAAAATTAACCACTGTTCATCATCTACTTCTGTCTGACTGTTCCAGGCTGAACACTGCTGAGATGATCATTCCTCAGGGACGCTATCAGACAGCCAGAGTAGCCTTCTTCCCCAGCCATTCCATCTCCCACCCTCCTCCTTGCAGTGCAAGCAGACAAAGCCCCTGCTCTCCCTTCTAGAAATACAGTGTTCCAAAACTCTTTTGGGACACCTAGTATTGAGAAGGTATTTTAAAACTCCCCTGGTCTAAAGCCTTTGGAATGATCTGAAGCAGAATGTATTTCATTATCCGTTGTGAAACAACGTGTTTTTCTCCTCTCTCCAGGCCAGATGTAAGTTCTCTCTCCTTGAAATAATTGAGGCGATAAGCAACAAGGTAAAGGGTGAGGGTCCCTTGATTGATCCTGGAAGGATTAGAGCTACAATATAATATAAAATAGTATAAGAGTAGAAAGCATTGCTAGATCAAATGAGATATTTGTAAAGCATTTAGCATGGTGCTTGGCACATAGTAAGCATTCATTAAAGGCTCATTCCCTTCCCTTCCCGTTCCCTATTCTTTCTCCTCATTTGCTGAAGGGATGTGAGGGAGAAGGTCCCTTTAAGATCATCTGTGACCAGCTGTACAGGACCCCTAAAAAGAAAGCGCAAAAAGAGGAACTGAGTGGATCTAGAAAATAAATGAAAATTCTTCTGTTAGGTGCAGTAGAATGTTAACCTGAATTGGTGGGGGTTTTTTTCATATTATGAGATTTGGCTTGTTCAAGATTCCTATAAATCTTACTTTGTAATGTCTTATGTTAGAGGGATGCCCAAGGGGATGTGGGGATTATGTGGATTTGGACATTTCTCTGTAAGTCAGAAATGCCTGTAACAGAAAATGATGTTAACAAAAATCAACTGTGAATAAAACAAAGAGTGCAATGTGAATGTTTTGATTTCAACAACACCTTTGCACAATTTGCCCCGCTGCCTGGAATGATCTCTCTTCATCTGATCTTCTAGGAACCTGTAACTCCTTTCAGATATCAGCTCAAATGCCATCTCTTTCAAGAGATTGTTCCTGATTGCTTACCTTGTGAATGTCCACCCCAAAAACATGTTTTCACTTTGTATAGATCCTGTACTTACAGGACTTTTCCCAAAAGGAGAGTAATGGGGAACCAGCCAATGAGTTCAACTGTTGCTGGTAGGTGTGGTTTGCTTGGCTGATACAATACTCCACCTGGAAGAGGCTGGGGAGTCTGCTACTAGCCTGTCAGGTTGAAGGGTAATGAAAAAGCTTTTCACTCTGTGCCCTCCTGTGCCAGGCATGCCCTTGCCCCATTCATTCCCACCCAGATGGGGGCACTAGCCTGCTGGCTGCACTCCCTCCCCGACTCAGTCCTCTCCCACTCTGGTCCATTCTCCACTCAGCTGTCAAAGTGATCTCCCTAAAGCATCACTCCAACCATGTCACCCTCACTAGTGAACAGTCTCACTAGTGAACTACTCCCTATGACTTTAATATGTGGGCTAATATTCTGTAACTGGTTCAGGTCTGCTAAGCATGTTATGAAGAGGGGCCATTCTGGATCCTATATAGCTCAAACTGGAAATGAACAAAAAGGCACCAATCCAACCAAACTGGTCCCTTCTCTTCCCCGACTTCTTCCTGCTTGTCGTCATTCTGCTGAGAGAAGAACATGGGCTCACCCTATATGAGACCAATGTGTGGCCCATGACTGTGAGGTTCGGTTCTTGGTCTGGGTATTTGTTCCTTCATTTTATATGAATCTTGTAGATTTTGAAAAGTCAGGAAAGTGAAGTCAAGGAGTGGAGGCTATGCTGATGTTTGCAGCCAGCTGGTTCTGATTTGGGACTGTGAGGAGTGAGAAGCAACCTTCAGGACTTGGTCCCAGCAGTAGCAGAGATAAGGGCTCACCCACTAGGGATGCCTGAATTTGGATCAGAGCTTGGTGGGACCAGTGCTATGTAGAAACTGTGTTGACTCTAAGCCTGTGTGTATATACGCACACACATATACATGTACAAATACATTATATATACATATATATGGGAAGAATTTTTGTATTTCTATTCTTGCTATATCTCCAATATAAATATTCCTTTGTAAAAGCTAACTAATAGTAAGGTGTTAAAGGGAACTGGTGTGCTAAGCACTGGCGGCTGATCATGGGGGGACTACTGAACCCCTTGGGGTTGATGTAGCAGTTCTTGCTCCAGGACAGTGAGGCTGAGAGCCTCCTCTGGGATAAAACTAGTCCCCTCATATCTGTAGAGACTCCTGGAGAGGATAAAGAGGTGGGAAATCTCAGTGTCTGGCAATCTCAGAAAGACAGGGCAGGCTCTGTGTGTGGAAAAGGGAAAGGAGGGAGTACTGTTTTGTTTGTTAGTTTGTTGAAGTTGGGAATGGAGAGAGAAACGTCTTAGAATCAGAGAACTTCTGTTAGTCACTTCCACTTAGATGAGAGGGTATGAAGTCTGTCTGTCATTCATTCCTCTTCCACCAAACCTCCCTGGACTCCCTACAGCATACAGGACCCTTCCTCACTCCATTCCTTAGAGTTCCTCGGTCCTTCCCATATCTCTACATTGAGATTTGATTTCTGAGAATCTGAGATCTTTGGCTTCTTCCTCTGTGACCTTAGCTGAATCCTTTTCCTCCCTGGCCCTCTGGCTCCCCTCCATTCAAATGAGAGGATTGGACTAGATCTCTAGTTTTCCCTTTGGCATGAAGACCTATGATTCCTACAGTGTCTCTTCCCCCATTCTCTCAACTCTTCTCCTTTCTCTCACCTTCTCATCTTTCAAGGACTACCTTCAAGAAGCCTTCCTTCTGGGGCAGCTAGGTGGTGCAGTGGATAGAACACTGGCCCTGAAGTCAGGAGGACCTGAGTTCAAATCCGGCCTCAGACCAAACACTTGACACATACTAGCTGTGTGACCTTGGGCAAGGCACTTAACCCCGATTGCCTCACTAAAAAACAAAAAACAAAAAAATAACCTTCCTTCATCACCCTCCACCTATACTCTGAGTCCCAGAAGTGCAAAAAATAAAAAACTGGGAGAGTTGGGAACTTGGACACCAAAAGACCTACAGCCACACAGCTTCTGCCCGAAGGTGTCCTTCCAATAAGGAGGAACATAGGACTTCCAGAAGTGGCATGCTCTGCTTTTTTGTCAGATTCCTTCTTAGCAAGCTTTCCCAGACTTCAAGCCTCAGTTGATCTCTAAAGTTCTTTCACCCATCATTCCTAGTTATGCTGACTGGGGAAAAACAGACCAAGTCTAATCTCTCTTCCATGGGCCTTCAAATATGTGTACACAGCTGTGATGCTTTCCCACCTCTCCCCCAGACTTCTTTTCTCCATCTAAACATTCTAAATTCCTCCAACTAAATCATCATGTGTCTGGGCCTCCAGACCACTCAGGTGCTGTATTCTGGACTCTATTTAGCTTGTAAATGTCCTTCCTGAACCACGGCACCCTGACCTGAACACAATACTCCAGATAAGGTCTGACCAGGGCAAAGAAGGGAAGGGAATAAGCATTTAGTAAATGCCTACTACATGCCAGGCACTGTGCTAAGCTCTTTGCAAATATGATCTCATTTGATTCAGGGAGATTATAATCTCTTTATTCTTGAGTTATGAGTCTCCAAATGAACTAAGAGACCCAAAAGAACCCAGGAAGGCCAATACTGTTACCCACCTGTCAAAGAGTCCAATTATAAGAGACTTTACATGCCAAAACAAAGGCATTTTTATATCTTGTCTCATAAACAAGTAGGAGTCAATGAAACTTCACGAGCAACAGTTATAGGAATTGACCAGTACTTGAGGAAAATCACTCAGGTAGCTGGGTGGACCATGAATTAGAGTGGGCAGGTGGTCAATCAAGAGGCATTAGTGAAGCTTTTCACTCTGTGCCCTCCTGTGCCAGGCATGCCCTTGCCCCATTCATTCCCACCCAGATGGGGGCACTAGCCTGCTGGCTGCACTCCCTCCCCGACTCAGTCCTCTCCCACTCTGGTCCATTCTCCACTCAGCTGTCAAAGTGATCTCCCTAAAGCACCACTCCAACCATGTCACCCTCACTAGTGAACAGTCTCACTAGTGAACTACTCCCTATGACCTCCAGGATCAAGTGTAAATTCTGTTCGACCTTTAAAGTCCTTCAGAGCCCAGCTCTTTCCTATCTTCCCAGACTTCTTATACCTTGCTTTCAGAAATCTAAGGATCCTTACTGTTCTTTGTATAAGACCGGCTGTCCTCAATGCCCAGAATTGGAATGTGCTTCCTGCTGTCTTTGCTGCCTGATTTCCCAGGCTTCCCAGGGTCTAAGATCAGATCCTGCCTTCTGCAAAAAGTCTTTCTGGATCCCCATTAATATTAGTGCCTTTCCTGAGATTATCTCCATTTTCTCCTGAGATTACCCAATTTATCCAAGGCAACTAGGCCTGGAGTCTGGAAGACTTCAGTTCAAATCCAATCTCAGACAATTACTAACTGTGCGATTCTGAGCAAAGCGCTTAACCTCTGCTCGTCTCGGTTTCCTCAACTGTAAAATGGAAAGAGTGACAGCACCTACCTCCCAGGGTTATTACAAGGATAAAATGAGATGACATTGTAAAAAACACTTGGCACAGTGCCCAGCACATAGTAGGCCCTATATAAGTGCTTGTTCTTTCCCCTTGCTTTTCCCTTACCCTGTAGATATCTTATTTGTACATAGTTGTTGGCATGTTATCGCCCCCATTAGACTGAACACTCCATGGGGGTAGGGACTGTTTTGGCCTTTCTTTATATTCCTAGCACAGTGCCTGGCACATAGTAGGCATAAGTGCCTACTATTATTAAGACAACGCTTTTGATTGGATTAAACTCTCAAAGAGCTTACATTCTAATGAGAGAGACAACATAGAAATTTTCAGGCGTGCCCAACTCTTCATGACCTCTTCTGGGGTTTTCTTGGCAAAGATACTGGAGTGGTTTGTCATTTCCTTCTCCAGTTCCTTTTAGAAATGAGGAAACTGAGGCAAAAAAGGTGAAGTGACTTGCTCAGGGTCACACAGTCAATAAGTATCTGAGGCCAGATTTGAACTCAGGAAGATGGGTCTTCCTGATTCCAAACTCAGCACTCTATCAACTGTGCCACCTGGATGCCCTCAATATGACATATTTTATATATATATAAACATATATATTTAAGATATATACAGAATAGCTAGAAGGTGGTCTCAGAGGAAAGGCCCTAACCACCTATGGGAGTATATACCAGAAAGAGCTCTTACAGAAGGTGGGAGGAGCTGAGTCCTGAAGGCAGCCAGGGAAACTAAGAGGAAAAGGTGAGCAGACAGGGTAACTGAAGCACAAAAGCAATCTGGAGATGTGAGTGAAACTGCCTCCTAAGGGGCATGGAGGGATATGTAGAAGCACATTTAAAACTTCATTTACAATAAAACTGAAACTATTAAGAAATATTTTTCTCTAAAGCCCTTTCTAAAGTCCTTGGAAAAGCCCCCTGGACAAGCTGGGTCAGGACAAAAGGAGGTGGGGAAGACCTTTCATGGTGGGAATGAATCAAAGGTGATAACCAAATTTAAGTCTTTTACTGTTCACATCATTGTTGCCCTGGTGAAGCCAGAGACCCGTCATTCTCCACTAAGAACAGATTAAGAACTAAGGAAAGGAAAAATCTCCCTTTGTTAATTTTGGGGAGGAAGGAGTGTCCAGGCAACTTTATTAATTAACTATTCTTTGATATTAACCTAGATGGCATTTTAAGATATCTTTTTCCTGTTCAAGATTTCTACAAATGTTACCTGAAACTTTGAGACTGAGAATCGTGTCCGATGCCTGTCTGATAATCTCTTTCTCCAAGCCACAAATGGCTTGGATATAGATTCATGATAAATAAAGGAATAGGAGAATGAACATTTATTAAGTCCCTACTATGTGCCAGGCACTGTATGAAGTGCTTTTTACAAATATCTCATTTGATCCTCACAACAACCCTGCAAATACTATTATTATCCCCACTTTACACTTGAGAAAACTATAGAATTTAAGTGACTGGACCAGGGTCACACAATGGTAAGTGTCTGAGGTTGGATTTGAACTCAGATCTTCCTGATTTCAGGTCCAGTGCTCTATCCATTGTGCCACCAAGTTAGTTTCTGAACCTAAAATAGAGTACAATGCCAATGTTAATATTTTTTTCTTCAATAGAAAGAGGCATAAGAAGAATGAAAAAGTAGGAAGGGGCATGCTTACAAAGGGTGCTAAGTGACAAGGAGATGACTTTCTATTTGACCCCGGAGACAAAAAGGAGCCATTAGAATTTGCCCCAGTGGGGGTGGGGGTTGGGAGTTGGGCGGTGACAAAATCTGTGATTTCAGAAGATCAATTTGACAGCTAAATGGAGGATGGACTGGAGTGGGGGGAGACTGAGTCAGGAAGACCAAGTAGAAGCAGACCAGGTTTGAGGTCATGGAGAGCAGTACAGGGTTGGGCTTTAGGAGAGGGATTTATGAAGGCAAACATAACAAGATTTGGGGACATTGGAAAAATAAGGTTGAGAGTAAGGAGTCCAAAATAAGACCAAGGTAAGAAAATGGGTTGTCTGGGAGAATGGCAGTGCCCTGGATATTAATAAGAAAGTTGGGAAGAGAAGCGAGTTTGGTGGGGGCAGGCGCTAAGTTCCATTTTGTACATATTAAGTTTGAGATGCTTATACAGCACCCACTAGAAACATCCAGTAGGCAGCTGGTGATGTGCGTTTGAAGGTCAGGAAAGGAGACTGGATATATAAATCTGGGAATCCTCTACATCGAGATGATAAATGAACGCACCGGAGCTGATGAAATCACCAATTGAAATAGAATAGACTGAACATGCCCAGGACAGAGCTTTGGGCAATATTCACAGTGAATGGGCAATGCTTCAATGAACACCAAACTAAAGAGCCTGAGAAGGAGTGGTCAGACAAACAGCAGGAGAACCAGGAGAGAAGGGTGCCCAGGGACACACAAATGGTGATCAAGAGTGCCAAATGTTACAGAGACTCAGTATGAAGAGAAGCAAGATGAGGCCATTCCATTTGACCATTAAAAGAAGTTCGGAGAGAGAAGCTGAGTGCCAGGATTAGAAGCCCAATTTGCAGAAGTTTCTGATGAGGAAGAGAGGAGAAGGGGAGACATCAAATATAGAGGGACAATTGGAGGAGTTTAACTGAGATGGGGAGGAGATGTATCACATGAGGGTGAGGGGCAGAAAGACAAAATGAGAGCTTTTAAAGATAAAAGACCTGAGCTTGTCGATAAACATCAAGGAAGGGGCCAATAGATAGAGAAAGAGTGAAGATCACCGAGAGAATAAAAATAATGAGGGTGGTATGATGAGACAGTCAGGAAGGAAAGTGATCAAGGATGCTGCCTATGTCAGGGTTGGTCCTGCACAGGGAAAAGGTGACTTCTCCTTTAGAGACCAGGGTGAAGGGGATGATATCAGGAGGGTATGAGATTATAAGGGGAGAAACTCTTGGGAAATGACCTCAGTTTTTTCAGTGAAGTATTGGGTGAGATCCTCAACTGAGAGAGTAAGATATAAGGTCACATGGGGGGTTGGGGAGAGAAGAGATTTTGGTACAGATAAACAAAGCTGGGGCAAAATTACAAAACTGTGCTGACATACAAATTTATGTAACACCCTCAACTGTGCCCTCACTGTGGTCAGGAGATGCTTTTACATTCTCTAATTCTACCTTCTCTAACTGACTCATTTCAGGGCCTGGAGTCAGGAAGACCTGAGTTCAAATAGGGTGTCCCTGGGCAAGTCACTTAACCCTGTTTGTCTCAGTTTCCTTATCTGTTAAGTGAGTTGGAGAAGGAAATGGCAAACCACTCCAGTATCTTCACCAAGCAAACCCCAAATGGGGTTACAAAGGGTCAGACGTGATTGGAACGACTGAACAACAACAAAAATTAACTCATTACCCCATTCCCCACACAACTGCTCTTCCAAATATTTTCATCCCTCCTCAACCTCCCATGGCTCTCCCTCCCACCACCCTCTTAGCTGAGAATCTTGCCACATATTTGAAATAAATGGAGGCCATCTGCTGAGATCTCCCTTTTCCCCCTTCTCATCTCATCTCATCTCATCACCTAGATGCCTTCTGCGGCTATCTCCTCCTTCACCCCATTCCCACATGAACAGATAGTCCTTCTTACTAAGGCTAACCCCTCTACGTGCACAAATGATCCCATTCCAGCCTATCCTCTCCAGCAGATCTCCTCCATTATCATCCCCATTCTCACTAATCTTCAATCTCCTTCTGTCCATTGGTTGCTTCCCTACTGCCCACAAATGTGCCCATGTCTCCTCCAACCCCCCAAAACTTCCACTTGATCCATTCATCCCCTCTAGCCATCATCCCATATCTTTTCTCCTTTTGGGGACTGAACTCCTTGAGAAGGCCGTCTACAATCTTTAAGTCCACTTCCTCTCCCCTCACTTTCTTTTTTAACTCTACAGACTTGCTTCTGTCCTCATCATTCAACCAAAACTGCTCTCTCCAAAATGACCAATGATCTCTTAGTTGCGGAATCTAACGGCTCTTCTTCAGTCCTCATCCTTCTTGACCTCTCTGTCACTGTTAATTGGCCTTCTCTCTCAATCGTCAGGATACCACTTCCTGCTGGATCTCTTCCTACCTATCTGAACACTGTTTCTCAGTGTCTTTGCTGGATCCTCCTACAAATCACACCCTCTAACTGTAGGTGTCCCCTCAGGGTTTTGTCCTGGGTGCTCATCTCTTCCTCCTCTATATTACTTCACTTGGTGATCTCACCAGTTCCCATGGATTCATTTATCTTCTCTATGCTAATGATTCTCAGATCTACTTATAGAGCCCTACCCTCTCTCCTGACCATCAGTCTTACATCTCTATCTGCCTATTAGCGTCTCAAACTATATATCCCTTGGACATCTTGAACTTCACATGTCCACAGCTGAACTCCTCTCTTCTCCCACTCCCACGCCCCAAACTCTCTCTCTTCCTCATTCTCCTGTTACTGTTGGGGATACCACCATCCTAGACTCTGATTCCTCACTCTTTCTTATTCCCCACCCAATATGCCTCTCAGTTCTACCTTCATAACAACTCTGGCACAAGCTTCTTTATCTCTTCTAACACTGCCAGGACCCTGCTGGAGGATAGAGGTTGGTAATTCAATATATCTAAAACAGAACTCATTATCTTTTCCCCTAAATCCCCTCCCCTTCCCTATTACCATAGATGCCAATGCCTCAGGCTTACGACACAGGAGTCATCCTGGACTCTTCACTCTTTCTCACCCCTCATATCTAATATGGTGCAAAGGCAAAAATCTCTCATATGCCCCCTTCTCTCCTCTGACACTGCTACTCCCCTGGAGCAGTCCCCCATTACCTCACAGCTGGACTACTGCAGTAGCTGCTGGGGGGGTCTGCCTGCCTCAAGTCTCTCCCTACTCCACTCAGCTGTCCAAGTAATCTTCCTTAAGTGCAGATCTGACCATGTCAGCTCCCTATTCAATAAACTCCAGTGGCACCTTATCACTTCTAAGAAAAAATATAAAATCATCTGTGTGGCATTCAAAGACCTTCATAACCTGGCCATCTCCTACTCCTTATACCTTATTCCCTTCCATATACTCTGCTATCCAAAGACACCAGCCTCCTTTTTTCCAACAAGATATTCCATCTCTGCATTCTGGACATTTCTCTGACTGTTCCTCATGTCCAGAATGCCCTCTCTCCTCATCTCCAACTCCTGGCTTCCCAGGCTTCCTTCAAGTCCCAGCTAAAATCCCTCCTACAAGAAGATGTTCCCCTTTAATTCTAGTACAGTGTTCAGTTATTTTTCAGTTATGTCTGACTTCATGACCCCATTTGGGATTTTCTTGCCAAAGGTATGGGAGTAGTTTACCATTTCCTTCCCCAGCTCATTTTACAGATGACAAAACTGAGGTAAAGGGTTAAATGACTTGCCTAGGGTCACACACCTACTAAATGTCTTGGGCCAGATTTGAACTCAAAAAGTTGAGTCTTCCTGATTCCAAGCCCAGCATTCTTTCTACTATAATACCTAGCTACTTTTTAACGCTAGTGCCTTCCCTCTCTTGATTATCTCCAATTTATCCTGCCTATATGTTGTTCATACAGAGTTATTTTCTTGGGGCAGCTAGGTGGCACAGTGGATAGAGCACTGGCCCTAAAGTCAGGAGGACCTGAGGTCAAATCTGGTTTCAGACCAAACACTTAACACTTACTAGCTGTGTGACCCTGGGCAAGTCACTTAACCCCAATTGCCTAAAAAACAAAAAAAAAAAACCCCCAAAAGAGTTGTTTTCTGTTGTCTCCCTGATTAGACTAAAAGCTCCCTGAGGGCAGGGATTGTCTTTTGCCTTTCTTCACATCCCCAGCACTTAGTAAAGGGCTTGGAATATATAGTAAGTGCTTAATTAATGCTAACTGAGTGAGGCAGGATGTAATAATAGAAATATATTTTAATATCCCCAGACACATGGACTTGAAACTTATTGAAGCTATCCCAGTGACCTGATTGGTTCAGGAGGCTCAGGATCGAACTACTATTACCGGTTTACAATGGAGCTCATTTCTCCCCAAGGCCAGAACAGGGGAGCACTTCAGATAACATGAGCAGGGAAGCTGCCCTCAACAGAATGAGTGAAGAGTCCACCCCGACTATCCTCACGGAACACCCTTTCCCTGCCATAGCGAAGCAGCATTCCTTTTGTGAACACCCCATCCTATCTGACAAGTGTTTGATCCTACCTAGGGGTGGAGAGCATTCCTTTCTGAAAACAAGGACAGAGAAACATGTACCTCAGTTACAGCAGGTGTTCCATCAGTTTGGAACACTTAAAAATGGAGAAAACTTCCACTTGACCACAACGGTCCTTCTCAGACTTCCAGTGGTTGGAGAGAGAGGGACTGTGTGGAGCCTGGGCCCCACCCTGGAAGAAATGGCTGCTTGCAGATTGAAGATAAAACACAATGATAGCCTTGGAGTCTTTCAGACACCTCCTTTGCTGGGTGTCTCTTTCTCCAGTAATTCCAAACTGGACAGTCCTAGCCCTGGAAGGCATCTAATGAGTCCCACTTCCCTCAACCAACCTTTCTAGGAGAAAGATTCTAACAGGAACCTAAGGGAGGAACTCAAGCTCTGGCTATCCCCTGAAGTGGTTCTTGACTTCATCAATGTGGTAGACCAGCCTTGGAAAATGAGTGCCTTTGACCTCTGTCTCTGCTCCCTTGTAAAGTACTAGTACCTTCCTGGGGCAGACTCTAGGATATGTGGCAGGGGGAAGGGAGTGAGAATAATGTCTGGGTTGTAGGCAGCACGGTGAAGAGATGGACGGGAAAGGGGAATGCTGGATGAGCAATGAACCTAATTAAGTGATTTACTCAGAATCTCAAGAATACTATTTGTGAAGGGTGGGGCTCAGCTCCCAGGCCAGCTCTCTAACTATTCCACTATGTGGCCATACCAATAAATAAATGAATGAAAAAGCATCTATTAAGTGTTGGTTGTTGTTATTTAGTCATTTCAGTCTTGTCCAACTCTTGGTGACCCCATTTGGGGTTTTCTTGGCAAAAATACTGGAGTGGTTGCCATTTCCTTCTCCATTAAGCATTTACTATGTGCCAAGGACTCTGCTAAGAGCTAGGGATTCGAATATAAAAGCAAAGATGGTCCTGGCCCTCAGGAAGTTTCTTTTTTTTTTTTCCTTTTTGTGAGGCAATTAGGGTTAAGTGACTTGCCCAGGGTCACACAGCTAGTAAGTGTCATGTGTCTGAGGCTGGATTTGAACTCACATCCTCCTGACTACAAGGCTGGAGCTCTATCCACTTTGCCACCTAGCTGCTCCAGGAAGCTTACATTCTAATGGGGGAGCCAACACACAAGAAGGAGCGATGACCAGGGAGGAGCATTTTGGTCCAGACATTTAGAGGGATGGGGGGTGGATAGTAGAATTGATTTG
Source organism: Vombatus ursinus (assembly GCF_900497805.2). Classification (NCBI taxonomy): domain Eukaryota; kingdom Metazoa; phylum Chordata; class Mammalia; order Diprotodontia; family Vombatidae; genus Vombatus; species Vombatus ursinus. The sequence goes on from NW_020954808.1 coordinate 3,193,082, forward strand.
ATCCTTGTTCCAGAATTGGGGTAGAGAAGATCATAAGAGGGGGATGGGGAGGCTATGGAGGAGATGGCTAGGAAGTTAAGAGTGAAGTAGAACATGGTTTTCTTCCTAAAAGCATCCCCTCCGAATACCCAAGGCTACCCCATGTGCCATGTTTCTACCCTGCTGCTTTTGAATAAGGCAGACCCAGACCCACAGCAAGTAGGGATTCAGTCCTAGAATTCATCCCATTGGACAAAATTATGCCCCTCTCCATGAACCCCCAAAACTGACTTCACCAAGTTTTTCAAAGTTGGCACTTCCAGTGAACCCCCTCAAAACCTTGCCTTAACATCGTTTACCAGATCCCCCTGTTTTCGCACCATGAATTTTCCTGACATGTCTGTGTAACACATAGACTATCCAGCCCCTCCCGTCCTTAGCAATAGCCCTATTTCAAGGCACACCGACTCCAACCATTTTATTTTAAGAGACCTGAACGATTCAGCTGCAGCAGTTAGCATCCTTCAGCGTCTCATTCTCATATCTCATCGGTACCAAAAGACTTAGCTGCTCAAGGTGGAGGATTCCAGAGTCTTAGGAAAGTTCTCCTCCCTGTCTGGCTCAGTGGGGAGATTTCTTTGACTTAGGGAGACCAACAATATTCAGACAATAAGTCCCTCATCTATCTCTCATCGAGAAGAAGAAACATTTTTCTCCAACACACACACTATTCTTTTAGTATAACCCACTCACATTTTATGACAAACCAACTTTCTATTCTTTGTTTCACATGATATTATTATGAATAATATTTACCTTATGAATGCTATCCTAAAAATTATATATAAGCAGATAAATATGGACATATATATGGATATGTAAAAATTTGCATACAAGGTAGGGCTCAGTGTGACTTGTCCTCTATCTTGCGATCTGCCTCAGGTGGCCAGAATGAACAGCTACTTTCTTTACTCTTAATTTCCTACTAACTTCTATTATCTGACCCCAACTTCAAAAACACAGATTGGTAAGTAACAACTCTATTAGGTTCCCTTCACAAAAAAGAAAAATTCCACTATGCCATCAAGTTTCTGCAGTAACTATGCTGTCAAATTTACCTCATTGCCTTAGAACTCTGGTTATTCCTGTGTGTTGTCTAAGCTTTGGACACTTGTAGATACATTTGAGGCAATAGGTTTGATTTTTGCAGCTAAGTGGCGCAGTGGATAAAATGCTTGGCCTGGAATCAAGAAAACCTGAGTTCACATCCAGCCTCAGATACTTACTGTCTTAAGCAAGTCACTTAACCTCAGTTTCCTCATCTGTAAAATGGAGATAATGACAGCACCTACCTCATAGGGCTGTTGTGAGAATCAAGTGAGATAATATTTGTAAAACACAGTGCCTGGCCCATAGTAGGCACTTAATAAATGCTTGTTCCCTTCCTCTTTTAACCTTGGATTTTGTCACCTGTGAATGTTGGGGTTTCAACACTATTCTTCACCCACTTGCTTTGTGACTACTCTGCGTAGTAATTATCTTTCAAGATATACAGCAGTGAGAAGAAAAGAAGTAATGGTATAGGGTATAAATGGCTTTTTGCAAGGAGTTTAGCTGAGAAGAGAAAGAGGAATTCAGGAGGAGTCAGTGGAGATAAAAGGGGATGAGGAGACCTTGGGAGAGTTTAGAATAGGGAAAAGAAGGAAGATGGGGAAGTAGGGAGGGAGGATGATAGAGAGGGCAGTCAGTAAGATAGTGGATGGGAGGAGGGGAAGCTGTATCATTGCTTTTTTAAAAAAAGGAAGAGAAAGAAAAGTGGGTCATTGGAGCATTTTTTAGAGCACAGAAGGGAACAGAAGGGAGTCTAGACAAGGAAGACAATTCTGAAAGTTACCTGTTGAATTTTTTTATGCACTTAAAGGGAACAAGTTGGTTAAATTGCCAAATCCCATTTGGGAATTGAAGGCTCTAAAGGAAAGGACCTTCCCTCTGAAAGTAGCGTTGGCCTCAACACCAGAGTCCAGGGAGCTTTCTCTGGAGGCGGACTTTGGTCATAAGATAAGGACCTAGTAATACAATCCAGGGAAGAGCTATGGCTCCTGAGGGAGGGAAATGTGGGATGAAGAAAGGCCAGTAGGAGAGACAGCTTTCAGAAGGTAAAGACCCAGGAGAAGTTTCAAGGGCCAGTCACCAGAGCATACAGGCAGAAGGGTATCCCTGTTAGGTATGCCACTGGGCTCAAAGGGATAGGAATCAGTGCCCAAAAAGGCTTCATTCCTAAGCCTTCAAGTTAATTCCACAAACAAGGATTAAATACCTGCAGTATACAGAGCCTGAGCTTCATGCCTGGGCTATTGCAAGAGTCACAAATCTCTGCCCACTCCCATCCATCCTCCACCCAGCTGTCAAAAGGATCTCCCTAAAGCCCAGGTCCAATCATGTCATTGCCCCATCCCTCCATTTCAGTAAATTCCAATGGCTCCCTCCCGGGAAGGATCACCTCCAGGGTCAAATAGAATATCCTCAGTTTGGCATTCAGAGCCCGTCATAACCTTTCCCATCCCACCCCCTTCCTTTTCAGTCTTCTATCTCCCAACACTCCCCCTGCTCCCACGTACTCCTCAGTCCTGTGACGTTGGCTCCCTTGCTGTTCCTCAGATAACACACCCCATTTCCACCTCCCTGTATTTTCACTGACCATTGCCCTCATCTCCATCTCCTGGCTTCCCTGGCATCATACAAATCCCAGATAAAATCCCACCTTCTACAGGAAGCCTTTCCCAACCCCTCTTTTCTAGTGCCTTCTCTCTGTTAATTTTTCCTGTTTATCCTGTATATAGCTTGATTGTACATGGTTATTGCATGTTGTCGTTTCCCCCCCCCCCCCCCCCCCCGACCCTGCCATGGCAGGGTGTGTTTTTTAACTTTCTTTGTACCTCCAGAGGTTAGCACGGTGCCTGGCATGTAGTAAGCCCTTTAAAAAATGTTTAGTGTCTGGTTGTCTGAGCCCTGGATCACCTCACCCTGTCCTGAGAAAGCCCCCAACCTAGCCACCTGTTAGAATCAATACAGATAAGTTAAATTAAAAAAAAAAACCTTCCAAAGACAGAGAGCAAAGGGAAGGAAACAAGCATTCATAAAGGTTCTACTATGTGTCACTCACTGTGCTAAATGATATATATATACACACATTTTATTTCTATATACATATGTGTGTATATCACACACACACACACACACACACACACACACACAATCTCATTTGATCCTCACAGAAATCCTGACAGGTAGGTGATCTTACACATATATATATACATACATACATACATACATAATATATGTGTATATATGGTTGCTCTATGTGTTTGTGTATATTTATGTATATATGTATATGTGTGTATATAATAAATATTATACATATTATACATTATACACACACACACACACACACACACACACATATATGTGCTCTTTTTACAGTTGAGGAAACTGAGGCCAACCCAGGACAGGGGATAATAAAAAGGGGACTCACCATCACTGTTGAGGCTCCTGGGATTCTCCATCAGGCCTCTCGGGCTGCAGAACCCCGCGTTCTCTCCTGCTGCTGCCGCCGCCGCTGCTGCTGCTGCTGCTGTCTTCCAGGCCTGGGAAGCTGTGGTCAGCAGCCGCCTGTCACTTCGCGCCCCCTCTCAGCCTGCTCACAGCCCGGGCGGCTTCTCCAGGAGACATCCAGGTTTTCCAGGAGTGGTCGAGCTCCCTTCCCCCAGGGGTGGTTCCCAGCAGCTCAGGGTGGGGAGCCCAGGGATGGATGGAGAGGCTAGAGCCCTTGCAGTTTGCGAGGATGGAGGTGGGATTGAGGAACTACGCCTAGATATTTACATACTGTCTTCTTCTCCATTAAAATGTCATCTCCTTGGAGACAAACACAGAGAGGGGCGGTGAGGCCCGAGACTGCATAGGTAGAACTGCCTTTACGGGCGGAGCCTGAGCCGGGACTTGGTACGCGACGCATCCGAAATCATCGCGGCTCCGCAGGGCCAGAAACCGTGGTCAACAATGTGTGAGGGGGAGACAGGTGCTCCTGAATTTCAGGGCCCAATACAGTACTAAGAGCTCAGCCTGAGGGGGCCCCCAGGCCTTCTTCAGCGTGTGCCACAGAAGCTAAGCAGGGGAACAGCACAGCCAGCCCTAAGTGGCCGGCAGGGGCACCGTCCATGGAGTCATCCTTCTCCACCAATGAGGACAGCCTTATGCAAATGATTGGCTCACTCCCCTTTATATTGGGGTTTTTGTTTCTTGGCTAGGGGTCTGAGATCTTTTTTATTTTTATTTTTCGTATAATTCCAGCTGTAAGAAAATGGCCTGGCCTGGAACCACTTAATAAGAGGTCGTGAGTGAATATATCTCCATTCCTTCCTCCTCTCACTCTCAGGCTGCCTTCTTTGTGGTCTACCTGAGCCATGGAAATGGTGCTTTACAGTAAAGAGCCCTCTAAGCAGTAAGATGCAGATTTCATCTTCATGCAAGGAAAAATCCTCCCGATGAGAGCTGCCTGGGCAGCCTCAGGAGGGAGGGGCTGCCACTAACTGGACATCTCCAGACAAAGGTTAGCTAGACAGGCACCTTGTGGCAGACATTGTACAGCATGGGGGGTTGGATTGGATGGATGTGTCTGAGGATCATCCTGGGTCTGTGCCTCTTTCTGCCATGGCTGGGGACCATTTGCCGTGTCCAAAGGGCAGCTCTTCTCCCTCCTGGAAGAGAAAGAAAAGGCACTGGAAGATGACTCTCCCTTCTCCACCTTCCCAATGCCCCAGGTCTAGGAAGGGCCTGTTCGGCTCTGTTGAATCTTTCTGCTGCCTCTTTCCAGAGGTATGACCTTCCACTGACCAGATTATCTCCTGAAAAAGATACAAAGCCCTAGGTGCCCCTACTGGCCCGCTGAGAATGGTTTTCTTCCCTTGGTGGGGAGGGAAGTCCAGGGTTCCTTCCCCTACCCATCACTGGGGCAAGCGGCACCACAAGAGCAGCCCAAACTAGATTAAATTGTAATTGGGAAATTTTATCAAAATAAGCAAAAATATAATTTGACATAGATAATGTGAACTTGTGGTTTTCTTAGTAATATGTAGACAGGTTGACACCCCTGCCCTCTACCATTCTGGCTTTTGCCAAAGAATGGCTCATAACCCAATAAGAAAGTTTGTCAAATCTTTTCTTCATGAACAAATGCGAATGGAAAGATGGATTGAATCAAAAAATAAATCAGCCCTGGCCAGCCCACCTACCATAACCAACAAAATACTCTAGCCCTGTTTCTCCTTTTACCTCTTGGGTCATTCCTCAGTCTTCTTGGCTGGATCATTCTTCATAAGCATGGCCATCTCCGTAAGCATGAGTGTTCTCCAGGGTCCTGTCCTTTTCATCTTCACTTTCCTCAATCCTCTTTCTCTCTCCTGATGATCTTGGCTCACACAGGTTCTAGAACTATGCTTATGCAAATGACTCCCAGATCTAGAGATACGGTCCTTCTTTCTTCCCAGAACTCCCAATCCTGAATGTCCAGGACTTTCATATTCTAGACATCACAAATTCAACATGTCCAAAGCAGAACTCATTATCTCCTCCCCAAACTCACCCCTTCTCAGAACTTTTCTGTTTTCATCAAGTGTTCCCACCATCTGGAACTGTGAACTGATCCAATCACTCTGGAGAACAATTTGGAACTACGCCCAAAGGGCTATAAAACTGTGCATACATTTTATCCCAGCAATAGCACTTCTAGGGCTATATCCCAGAGATCATAAATAAGGGGAAAGGACGTACATGTACAAAAATATTTAGAGCAACTCTTTTTGTGGTGGCTAAGAATTGGAAATTGAGGGGATGCCCATCAATTGGGGAATGGCTGAACAAGTTGTGGTATATGAATGTAATGGAATATTATTGTGCTATAAGAAATTACAAGCAGGATGATTTCACAAAAACCTAGATTTACATGAACTGATACAAAGTGAAGTGACTAGAACCAGAAGAACATTGCACAAAGTAACAGCAATATTGTACAATGATCAACTGTGAATCACTTAGCTATTCTCAACAATACAATGATCCAGGAGAGTCCCAAAGGACTCATGGTGAAAAATGCTATCTGCTTCCAGAGACCAGACAGCTAATGTTGTCTGACTAGAGACTGAAGCATGCTGTTTTTCTTTCTTTCTTTCTTTCTTTCTTTCTTTCTTTCTTTCTTTCTTT